>NC_141873.1:479814451-479965966 GCF_056163025.1 Triticum urartu | reverse complement strand
GCAGCCCAGTGCCATATGGCGATAAAAAATGATCTAATTTGCTAGTCATCTCATTGTTAGCATTGTTCTATTCATTCCCTCAAAAAAACATTGTTCTATTCATGCCTGTAGAGAACGTGACACGTGCGGCGAAACACCCGAAGCAAAAGATGAAACACAGGAGCAAAAGAAGAAGGAAGATTATCACCCCAAATGATCTAATTCGCCGCGGAGTCGTAACTGCTTCTTCATCGCCTGCACGACCTCCATCTCCTTGCGCGTCTCCTCCGCCATCTTCATCATTGTGTCCATGACGCGGCATTTCTCGACGCAAGCCTTCATCGTCTGTTCCACGGAAATATTACGTACCTTGACAGCAGCCGGGTGCTCGATGCGGAGCTTCGCCAACTCTTCCTTCTGTTCCATGGCGAGGGCCTGCAGCATCTTCATCGAGGAACTACTATTCTCATGCAGCTTCTTCCAGCCGGCGTTCTTCTCCTTCAACAGGTCGATCTCATGGCAGAGATTCGCATTGTCCTCCCGAAGTCGCAGGATTTCGCCGGTCGCCTTCTTCTCCGAGCCGGCGGTCAACTCCCTGCCGATTGAGCTCAGTGGGCATGTCATCGAGGCTCTCCTTCAGCAACTCCATCAAGCCTTGGATGAACTCCTTCTGCTTATTGAGCTGATCGGGCATGTCGTCGAGGGATAACGACTCCAGCTCCGCCGGCTCGACATGTTCGCCTCCGCGGCTAGGGCACTCCTGGGAGCCATCGCTTGCCCGTGAGATATCTTTCGAGGTCTCTGCGTGGCGGCAAGCCCTCTCTTTTTTTCCGCAGCCTTGGTTGCCACTCCCTTGTTACGAGTAGTTCTCGACCTAGAGCTCCGCTCACCGGCCATGGCAACGACGGATGAAGAAGCACTTATGAGGAGGAAAGGTAGAGTGATTTTCGGTTAGGTAGTTCCCCTTTTTATAACCTAAGTACTAGCACTAGTACTAATACCTGCATAGTGGGAACACGTTTAGGTTTGGTACGTACTACTAGTAGGTGTGAGCAGGCTTTCGAATATGATGGGAACAAGGTAAAGATTAATTGATGGTTTTGGTTTCGAGGCCCGAAACGGCTCCCGATGAGTTTAGCGGAACATAAATTTCAAGTACTACACTGCTCAAATGCATAAATATTGAGTAGTATGTTACTGTCAAAAATTGGCACAAAATACGAAGGAGACCAATGGAAGTACTACTAGCAACCCATGATTTAACTACTCGCATGCGCGTAGTGGAGTAATAATGTCTTTCTTCCGCCCTCACGTCCACTCAATTTGCATGCGCTGTATTAATCGACCATCAATGAAGTGAACAACTTTACACGTGTCAAATTATAACATGGGGTGGATCTTGGTACAAAATTGCGTCCGCCCGTGTACCCGCGTGCGTGCGAGGAATGAGTGCGTGCATGGCGTGCGTGCACATCTTCGCTTCGTGCATGTACCGCCAGTATGGCTCAGGGAGGACGAGTACATTCTTCTGGAACTAGCAGCACGTCACTGTGATCAATCCACGCAAGGAGGTCGCGACAACGCCTACACATGTGCCATGTGGCTTCATGAACTGTAAGAGAGACACTGTGTAGCGTGCCATTGGTATTCTAGTTTACGTGTTTTGCACAAACTCGAAATACTAGTAAGGCACACGTGCATTGCACGCATCAGATTTTGCAATCAAATTATGAATAAATACCACACTATAGCATGTAAGCTCTGAGTCATATATGCCTGATGTAGCCCTTCATTTAATTCTTATAGTTCATCTCATTCAAAATCAATTAGTTTTTATAAAAAAAGCTAAGAACGCGGGAATAGGAAAAACATGGGATTATAGTGGAATGTCGTCTTGAATCCTACAGGATTGTACGAGTGTTTGATTGTGCATAGAAAAAACGCAGAATTCTTTCAAAGAGGTTTGAGTGGATGGGATGTTTCCTATGAAATCTAGTGCAAATGAATCATATGGAAAAATTCATATGGTTTACAATCCTACGAATCAAACAACCAAGATAGGAAAAATTCCTAATGATTAGAATCCTCCAAAATTCCTTTGAGAATCCTTTGAATCAAAGGAGCCCTTAATATATTTTATGATTCATGGAATTGTGCGTTGTAAAGCATAAAGTAAAAACAAATAATGGCAATTCAACTAGAAAAAAAGTTTGGGCAGTTATGATACGGAAGAATCTAGAACAAAAGAGAACCACTGTTGTTTTGAGGTTTGTGCATTATGCTTAAGTTCATCCATGGAGTCTGCTAGATTGTACATGTGGCAAAATCCGGTGGGTGGGCTAGAAGATGGTGCGAGGGGCCGAGTGGAGGGAGACTATGAAGGAATGCACAAGTGGAGATCGATATTTAGAGAGAGGGGGCGAACACGTGCGCTGATGCGCGCAGTGGCGGAGCCATGAAAAATAAATGAGCTAGGGGGCCAAGCATTGCTAATCCTTTACGAGGAGGGTCAATTCATGAACTTAAACCATTTTTAGCAACAATTGTCTAATGAGCACATTCATATTAGCCTTGATATATAGTGATGTTAGGGGGGAGGGGCAGGGCCCTTACTGCCCCCTGTCTTCGCCATTGTGCACGCGTCTGAGAGATGAAGAGGAAGGCATGGATGATGAGAGGGGGGCGTTGGATACATAATTAATGTGGGTGTATTAGCTATATATGTTAATCCTATATAGAGAGATATAGATTGATCGATGTGGACGTGGGAAAGAGGGTGAGACCTCACTGGATATATCGATTGATCGATTTGTGTGGAAAACTATGAAAGACCTAGCTATATACACACATACATAGAGGAACATCGATCGTTGCGCATGCACGCGTGAGAGATAAAGAATGCCCGATATGATGGAGAGGGGGATGTGTGTTGGTGTGTGCCTTCATGGGAGACCGACCCGAAGAAAAATATTGCATGTGTGTGATGGATAATGCCGAGTGGTAGTGTGTGTGTATGCATGCACGAGAGAAAGTTAGTGGTACAATTATAATGAGAAGACTACTATGTGGGTGTAAAAGAATAGCTGAATAGGTGAGGTCACAATCAATGTAAAGTTGAATTCAAATATTTGAATAAGAGATCCTGATGTTTGAAACCCATGCATGCATGAATATAACGGAGATCTGTGTGGTGTGGTTTGGAAACGAGCATGTTGTATTGTATACACAATGAACAAGGTCAGACTGATTTGAATTTGAGATACCGATGGCACACATCATTTGGCCACGTTGCATCCGTGCATGGACACACTATTCTAATTGGAGATGATGGGCGGCTTTTGCATCACATATCTATATCTATACCCCTATATATATTATATTTTTTTATATTGTGTGCGGGTAACTTTAACTTTGAAAGATGGTCGTTGGATGAGGCGAATCCGATGGTCCAAAGATGGAAAATTTGAGCACTACTGGCCATTGGATATCATCTAGATTCCACCAGATTTCGCCACATGTATAATCTAGAAGATTCCATGGTTGAACTTAAGCATAATGCACAAACATCAAAACACAAGCACTTCTTATTTGTTCTAGAATCTTCCATATCAGAATTGCCCAAATGTTTTTCTACATGATTTGCCATTATTTGTTTTTACTTTATGTCTTACGATGCACAATTCCATGAATCTTAAAATAGATTAGCTTTCTTATAAAAACTAGATGATTTTGAATGAAATGAACTATAAGAATTAAACGAACATCTACATCATGCATATATGACTCAAAGCTTGCATGCTATAATGTGGTATTTATTCATAATTTGGTTGCCAAATCTCATGCGTGATATGCACGTATACCTTACTCTAGTCTAAATGGTGTTTGTGTGTGTGTTGTGCGTGGTGAGGTGCAAATTGTCTTTTTTTGGGTACACGTAAAGCTTGTTCTTCCGAAATTTCAAGCCGCACCTTGTTATGCCGAAAATTCAAGCTAGCGTCTCTGTCTATCGTGCTGCGAAACTCCCGCCTCTTCAACCCGCGCCTTGTTAGCCCGAAATATTTAAGATATATCTTTGTCTCGTTGTGCTCCGACAACTCCCTCCATGTCAACCCGCGCCTTGCTATTCTGAAATTACAACGCGCGCGAAAACTCCCACCTCCAGTGAAATCCAGACACGCGAAATGCCCGTGGTACCCCTGAACCGAAAGAACCGCCTCAAATCGGTGGGGGTACTTTCGTAACTTACCCCACATTTCAGACAAACGCGTCTCTAAGCCATGGTTCCCCACTGCCATCCCATCCGCCCACCCATTCGTACACCGAGGCCGCGAAAACCCGCGACGAAACCCCACACCCTGCTCCGTCCCCCACCCAGCCGGAGCCTCTTCCCCGACGATGTCATCCACAGCAACACCTCGACATCCCTCATCCACCGTACCGGATGAGGATCCGTCGTCGATCTCATCGTCCGCCGGTTCAGCCACCCCATCCTCCACCTCCAAGGAGCTGCCCCGAGGTTCCCCTCGTCTTTCGTGCCACCTCCATTCCCACACCGCCGTCTTCACCTGCACCACCGGAAGAGCATCATCATCACTGTTTCCTCGGATGAAGCTGCGGCCTAATCGGCGCCACCAAAGAGGTTGTACACTAATCGCCGCATTTTCTTCTTGATTCGATCTCACGGTGTTGCCGGTGCTCGGTCCCGAGCCAACACGGCGCGGCTCCATCCACGGCGGCGTCGCCGGCCACTTCCTCCACGGCGTCGCTCCCTCGGCGGCGACGTCCACATCAGTAGGACCTGCTGCTATCTTAGCTCTCGCTCACGCTGCTGCTCTGCTCTTGCCTCGGTCCCCTGCCTGGTCTGCTCTTGCTATTGCTCTTGCTCGCGCTGCTGCTCTCGCTCTTGCTCTTGCTTGCGATGCTGCTCCGATTTAGCTACACTTCAGTCGACTGAATTGACTTTTGGGTCAGTCGATTTTCAGGTGGTGGGGGGGGGGGCTCGCCAGGGTGAAGGAAGAACCAGCCGCAGCGGGGAGGGGGCTCGCCGGAGAGATACTCCACTATCTATCTTAGGGTTCAGGATGGGGGCGATGGTCGCCGGCGGTGGCGGGGCGTTGGTGGGGCGGTGGCGTGGGGATCGCTGGAGAAAAATCTCGGCACGGGGTGGCCTAGAGGGATGGCCGGGGCGGCGGCGGACCGGCGGTGGGGAGTGTTTTCGGGGCGGGCGGGGCGGCGCACCGCCGGCCGCGGGCGGCGGGGGGTTGCTGTTTGGCCGGCTCAGGGGGGTGGAGGTTGAAGATGAACCGCAGGCCCTTGATTTCATATCCAACGGCTGCAAAATTGACTGACCAGAGATGAAAAAGTCAGTCGACCGACGTGTAGCCTCACCTTGCTAGTGCGTTCAGTTTCGACAGCAAAATTCAGTTTCGACAGCAAAATTCAGTTTCCACAGTTAAGTTCAGTTTCGACAGTTAAGTTCAGTTTCGACGGTTAAGTTTAGAGATGAGCGGCTGATGTATTTTACATCTAACACTTTGTGGTTATGTATTTTACGTCATGTATTGGAGATGCTATTAGAATTCCACTCAGGTTAACGTTGTTCTTGTCTCTCTTGTCCTGCTTCAGCCTCGGCGTCGTACAACTCACCGGAGCTGCTCCAACGACGAAACCCTCCATCACAGCGGAGTAGTACCTCGGGCTCCATCTCCAGACGCCTAAGATCTTCTTCCCCTCCTCCGACAGCCAAGTCAGCCGGAGCATCCTCACCGGCCAACCCAATCACGCTGAGATCGACATGGCTTCGCCAAAGAGGTTCTACACTTGTTGCATCTCTTTTTTACTCTACATGTTATATATATTGTCCACTGAGCACTCATAGTAACAGGAAATACGATTATTTTATCCTACTATATGAAAAGCAGTGAGGTACCAGGCAACTTAGCTATCCGCGATGGACTCTCTTGAACGCCATCATTATTTATCTCTGTGCGTTTCAGCTGTGCATTTGTCGATGGGCCTGGGAGTTGAGCTAGTATGGCAGTGGCCTGGGTCCAAAGTAATAGAAGTAGCACAAAAACATTTTTTTAGTGTAGGATTTTCCTTGCTCAAGCCTGCCTACTAGAATCGCCAGTGCTTGAAAGGAAAAGTGAATGAGAAACATCGGAATTGGAAAGTTTCCTATGGTACTACTTTTCATGAATTTGGTGCAAAGGAATGGAGCAAAGGAAAATTGTAGGATTTGTTCCTTTAGTGTCTCCTTGAAAGAAAAACCGTAGGAATTCTAATTTCCATTTCTCCTCCTTTTCATATTCCTATTCATCAAGCACAAGACTAAGAGATAGTAGCATAATAGCATTATAACCGTACATTTTCTTGTGGTTTGACTTAATCTCACCATGCTTTTTTGCATCCTGTGATCTTCCAGTTGTTGTGAATCAAACACCCAGATTGGCAGAAATCCTGTGTTTTTAAATTCTCTGTTTTGCACGTGCATTCCTATCCTATTCCTGTCTATTTCCTATCCCTGCATTGTCAGAATCCTCAAATTCAAACAAGCCCTTACTCAATTACTTCTGTTACAGATATGTGTCAAAGAAAACCTTGTGTGGTTTGTCCTGCTCCTACGGCGCTGTGTTCCACCCCGGCTCAGCTGCTCCAACGACGGAAGGGTTCACCACAGTAGGGATCCGCTCTCCAGACTGTCTTTCACCGCCTCAGATCTTCTTCCCCGCCGCCGGCAGCCACGGCAACTGCATTACCATCATGAACTGAGCAGATGACCTTGAGGACTACACGGGTCTGCAAGAGAGGTCGCACTCTTCCGTGTCTGCTTACGTTATGTGTCGCTTAATATGATGACATGCTACATTATTGTCGTGTTCACCTATTAGACTCTGAGTCAGTTCCAAACTAATGCTGAAACTTGAGTTTTTAAATGGTTGTGGGGTACATATTGGGGCAGAAATCAGTACTATCTGTCTACTATCTGGTTAATCTCCGATGTCTACTATGAGTTTCATGTTGGGTGCAAACAAACATTAAAGGAGCCATTATCTGTATTTTTTAACTAAAGCCACTATCTGCCTGCTATCATTGGTTTTGGGTCTATCCACAGTTTGCTACCATCACTCTGGATTTGTGCATGCACTCCTTACATAATCTCACTATGTTTTATTCCTATGCATGCCAGTTATTATACACAATGGAACTGATCATGTAGAGAAAAAGAGACGAGCCTTGCGTGGCAATAAAATTTCATGCAGACGTCGTTCCATGGTGGGCGCAAAGGCAGCCCCCCTCCACCCATTTCGGATCATAATCAAGAGGAAGATAACTGTTATGAGGGGGATTCAGAAGGAGAAGACCACTCCTATTTACCCCATGAGGTCTTCGCTCTAACTTGGCATGCTGATGTTGGTAATATCATGCATATGGTGCCTTGCATTGCTTACTGTATACATTAAAGATGTCATCTGCTTAGTTTAGACATGCTTTGTGTCAATGCCATCTGTTTAGTTTCTTTATCGTATATGTGAATCATGCAATGTCATCTTGTCTAGCCAGGCAACATATATGTGAATTTTGCAATGCCACCCTGGTTAGCCAGTCATCTTATATGTGAATTATATCATGCCATCATTTTTTTATTACGTGTTAAATTTGTCAACAATTTTAGTACATTCAATTACTCTTCCTGTGCATCGGCCATTTGGCACGGTCATGGAAAAATCTAGAGTGGAAACAAGGTCTTCAGAGCAGACAATGCTATCTGACGAAGCGCATGTCTTGCTGGTTACCGATAGCTCCTCAGAGGAGGATTCCGAGACAGATGACCAGTCATATTTCCCCCCCGAGGTGCATGCCCTAACTTGGCAGGGTTATGTTGCTCATATCATGCGTATGGTATCTTGCATTGATATGTCATTTGCTTATTTTAGACATGCTTTGTGTGAATGCCACATGTTTAGTGTCTAATTACCATATATGTGAATTATGCAATGCCATCTTGTTGCAAGACATTATATATGTGAATTATGCAATGTTATCTTGTTGCAAGGCATTATGTATGTGAATTATGCAATGCCATGTTGTTTAGGCAAGCGTCATATGTGTGAATTATATCATGCTATCCTTTTTTGTATTTCTCATTGCTTTTGTCGACAATATTTGTATATTCAACTGCTCTTCCTGTGCATCAGCCATTTGAATTGGTGATGGAGAAATCTGGAGTGAAAACAAGGTCTTCAGAGAAGACAATGCTACCTGCTGAAGCATATATCTTGCTGGTTACAGATAGCTCTTCAGAGGAGGATTCAGAGACAGATGACTAGTCATATTTCCCTCCCGAGGTGCATGCCCTAACTTGGCAGGGTTATGTTGCTCATATCGTGCGTATGGTATCTTGCATTGATATGTCATTTGCTTAGTTTAGACATGCTTTGTGTGAATGCCACCTGTTTAGTGTCTAATTACCATATATATGAATTATGCAATGCCATCTTGTTGCAAGACATTATATATGTGAATTATGCAATGTTATCTTGTTGCAAGGCATTATGTATGTGAATTATGCAATGCCATGCTGTTTAGGCAAGCGTCACATGTGTGAATTATATCATGCCATCCTTTTTTTTGTATTTCTCATTGCTTTTGTTGACAATATTTGTATATTCAACTGCTCTTCCTGTGCATCAGCCATTTGAATTGGTGATGGAGAAATCTGGAGTGAAAACAAGGTCTTCAGAGAAGACAATGCTACCTGCTGAAGCAGATATCTTGCTGGTTACAGATAGCTCTTCAGAGGAGGATTCAGAGGCAGATAACCAGTCATCCCCCTGAGGTGTATGCTCAAACTTGGCAGGGTTATATTACTCATATAATGCATATGTTGTATTGCAATGCTTAGCTTTTACATCATATACGCAATATTGAATGCCATCTCCTTAGTTGACACATCATATATGTGATTGCCCTCTGCTCACTTCCTTAGTATATAAATCATATATTTGAATTATGTCATGCTATGATGTTTACATGGACAGCATGTATCTGAACTATGGCATGCCAACCCATTTTCTAAAGACATAATATAGTTATATCATCTCATCCTGTTTACATAATCATCATATTTAAATTATGTCATTCTATCCGTGAATGATATCATGCCATCATGTTTCCATCGACGGCATGTTTGTGATTTATGGCATGCCAACCACTTTAATAGACACATCGTATAGTTATATCATGTCATCCTATTTACATAGTCATCATATTTTGAAGTATGTCATTCTATCCTATTTAGTTAGGCATCATACATGTGAAATTGTGTCATGCTATCCTGTTTAATTAGCCATCATATATGTGAAATTATGTCCTGCTATTCTGTTTGCTTAGACAACATAAATGTGAATTATTTCATGCCCTGTTTTCTTCCCTGCTATCCATTGCACCTGTCTATCTTACAATGTCTGTACATTCAATTACTTTTCTTGTTTATCAGCCATTTCAATTGGAGGGAGTGATGGCAGTATCTGTGGGAGTAAAAACACGGTCTTCAGAAAACATCGTGCTACCTGTTGATGCAGGTAGAACCACGGTTGTACTTGCCCAAGAACCAGCCCCACCACACATAACCCACACTCATGAAGATTGTACCCCTACCCAGTTGGACAAAGAACCAGCTACACCCCTTCTAACCCCAACCCCAGTAGATAGACACCCAGTTCCCGTTGACACAGCACCGTCTCCACCACAGAGCACCCAAACACGAGCAGTTAGTAAGGCAACTGCAGTGCCCAAATCACGAGGACCACCACTCCAAACCCGAAGTCAACGCTTAAAGCAGAAGAAGAATTGTTCTCAGGTTAGGTTCCGTAGCTATGGTTCACACTACTTTGCTCTTGCATCACTGTATTTACTGATACCAACTAATTTCAAATTTGAAGGATGCAATTGAAACTCCAATGGCGCAATAGGTATGTTTTAAACCTGTTTCTTCAACGTGTTTGGCTGTTTGCTGTTGTAACTTGCTCTATGTTGATTTCAGTTTCAATTGAATAAATAATTATGTTCTCAATGCATGCACATTACAACTATTTTTATTGCTGTGTAGTTTCCCACACTTATATTCTGTCTATGCTGCTTTGTCTGAAATAGATATGATTCGAACTGTATCTATCTTGATTTGGCAACATAAACTAGAATGATATAGACCATACAGTGACCATACTACATAGATATATGTTTGTTTTATGCTGTTATCCTGTCCACCTTACTACTGAACTGGTAAACCTGAGATGTGTTTGTTTGTTTCTCTTTTAGAACGCGGATAAAATATTGGAGAAGAGTACCTGTTATGCAATGGTAAAGGAAGTAATGCAGATAAGGTTCAAGATAGTGAGACATCCCTGTTGGTCTCCAAGAAAGCTGATAAAAACTATATTGAAGACACTGAGACAACCCCAAAGTCCTGTCTTGATGTAGTGTTCGAGTTACTGGCTACCACTGCTGGCACCAGCTCTTCGAACTCGTTGCCTGAATCAGTTCGGCTTCTTGAGTCTCAACTTCAAGTTGAAAGACATCGATCAGATGTTATGTGACAGAAAGCCGAAGGACTGAGGAAGTCCCTGCAGAATTCAGATGCATACTTTCTGGTGCAACAGCAAGCGCCGGAGGACTTAAGCGCCAAACAAGAGAAAGTTAATAAGCTTGCTAAGCATCTTGCTAGCATTATGGGTACCCAGGATATTGTTTCTTGAGCTCTTCTGAAGTGGTTTCAGTTCTAGACTTGTTTTGCTGTGGTGTTTATATGCTGTTGTGTTCCCTATATTTGCACTGGTGGCGAACTTTGATGCCCAGTGGATGTAATATGTGTAATAGCCGTGATAGCCTAGTGTAAGTTGCTTGCTTATTTATTTCCTTGTTGTCTTGTTTATTTGTTTGCTTGTAGTCAATGCAGTTCTTTTTCTGCGGTTTGCTAGTGGCTGCAATAACCTATTTTTTAAAACTAGGCCACAATAACCATGGGCTAATATTTACTGTAGTGACACTGGGCCTCCTACGGGCCATAAAAACTGTGGGCCTTCTACGGGCCATATAAATAGTGGGCCTTCTACGGGCCGTAGAAGCAGTGGGCCTTCTACGGGCCGTAGAAACAATGGGCCTTCTACGGGCCGTATCATCAATGAGCCTTCTACGGGCCATATCATCAATGGGCCTTATACGGGCCGTATGATCGATTGGCCAAACATGGGCCGAACAGACCACATTCTGGACGTAAACGGGCTAGAGTTGGAATCGTCCGTTCATGGGCCGACCATAACGGGCCATCGTTAATAGGCCGTATTTGATGACGCTATGAAAATGGCCCAACGTATTAACGGACCACAAATGGGCCGACTGTAACCACGGGCTGAATTTGGCCCACAAGCAGAAAATGATAGTAACGAGCCGTAAGTAAATGAATGCTGGAAATGAGCCCAAGAATAAATGGGCTCTGAAGAAGGCCGGAAGATAACATGGGCTGGAAACGGCCCAACGGTATAACGGGCCGTTAATGGGTATAAAGTGATACACTGTTCATCACGGGCCAGTTTCACCACGGGCCGTTAGCGGGTGTAAAGTGATACACTGTTCATTACGGGCCAGTTTCACCACGGGTCGTTAATAGGCCAAGAGTTACATACGACCTCATATGGGCCGAAAGACGTCATGGGCCATACATGGGCCAGAAGTGAAAACGGGCTGGAATCATATTGGATGGCCTAGATGACGCTACTGGGCCTAATTTGGATAGGGCGTAACGGGCCTTGGGTTAGCGGGCTGTAAATGGGCTATATTCGAACAGGCCGTTAACAGGCTTTCCATGGGCCGGCCCACCAGCTTTTGACCAAGTCAAACGGGCCGGCCTTTACACAGGAATGGGCCTCTGTTGGGCCGTGCCACGTGTCGACGTATCATAGGCACCTATCTGACCCACTGACGAGCTGACACGTGTTTCGTCCGGCCAATAAGAATTTTACACGTGGAAATTTCCCATTGGTCGGGGCTGTTAACGGGTTATCGGATCCAAAACCCGACCCGATAGCTTAACGGCATTCCGTTACGGTGGATGCCACGTGTCGGTCACCCTTGACGAAAGCACTTTTGTGACGCATGATTTATCGTCATGGAAGTGGACACTTCCGTGATGATAATTTTGGTAATGTCATGGAACACTTCTACGACAGCACAGGTATGACTATCTTGATTCTGTCATAAATTTGTCATGGATGTACATGCATGACAAAAAAGCGACCTACTGTGACAAACATGTATCATCACGGAAGTGTATTTTTTTTTGTAGTGACTCCCCCTACTGCCTCGCTCCTCCGTCGCCGCCACATTACCGTCGCCACCACATTGCCGCGCGCAGCCATCCTCGGTATGCCCTCCTCCCTCCTCTCCCAGCTCCTCCCACCGCGTCGTCCACCCTCCTCTCCCTGCTCCTCCCACCGCGCCCTCCACCCTCCTCCTCGGGATGCCCCCTCCTTCCTCCTCCTCCTCCGGCCGCCCCTCATCCCTCCCTCCTCCCCCTCCTCCTCTCTCCTCCCTCCCCCACCCCCTGCCCCCTCCTCCCTCCCTCATCTCTCCTCACTCTGTTCTTGCATAGGGTAGATTTTTTTAGTAAATTAGTAAAAATTCAAACTAGCTAGGTTAACTAGGTTGGCTAGCTAGGTTAACTAGCTTAATTAGGTTAATTATCTAGGTTAACTAGGTTAATTAGGTTAACTAGCTAGGTTAACTAACTAGGTTATTTATAGTAAGTGCTTAATACAATTAGTTTATTTATAGCAAGTGCTTAATATAACTAGTTTATTTATAGTAAGTGCTTAATAGAATTAGTTTATTTATAGTAAGTGGTTAATACATTTTGTTTATATTTTGTTTATGAAGTAATCAAGTTATCCCCTGCCTCCTCCCCGCAGTTGTCCCCATCGTCGACCCCCTAAGACCTCTAGGTGAGAATAGCCAAATGATAATGTGTTATAAATGTCGATGATGAAAATGCTAGTGCTTTATAGTTTCCATGTCATTGATGTCGATGATGATGCATTCTGAATATAGAGGATATCTTGGTGTTCTTGTTTGCAATGTGCCTCCGAGTGGCCTATGTTTTGCCGGAATGTTGATTCGTTTCCGTCCCGAAAAATTTCAGGCGCTCGATATGTCCTGTCTTTAGCAAAGGTCATGCAGAAATTTTTCATGAATTTTAGCATGACTTGTGCTACAAGGTAGGGCATATCGAGTGCTTGTGATTTTCCAGAACGGGAATTCAATGATATTTCAATAAAACACGGGGCATTTTTTCTATGTCATTGCTCGATATATGGAACGCATTGACTTTAGGTCTGTTTCGGCTCCTTGTGTGTCTTTTAGTGAGGGAGAGTGTCCACCATATATATATATATATATATATATATATATATATGAGAGAGGAAGAATGCCGACTGTTGTCGTGGGGGTCGCTTCTCCTTCTTCTCTTTGTGCTAGACCTTTATTACGCGCTAGGGAAAGGAGGAGTAGTGACCATCACCGACGATCGCAATATCAGAGAGGGAGTGCCCACCATATACGTGAGATGAGAGTTTAGGAAGGAAGACTCGATAGACCTAAAGTCAACCCATTGCATATTCAGTAATAGTGATCTGTGTGTTGAGTTTCCTGGTAGTTGCCTTCGATCGATTTTCAATTAGTGTTTCAACTATGAACATAGGAAATGTCTGACGACGAAAAGGATTTCGTTATGTGTGAATACTGCGAAGACGAGCAGGACCTGTGCGACAGAAATTTCCTAGTTGATGGTAGGCGCTTCAGCATCAAGATGGATGAGACCTTCGAAGTGGATACAGTAAGTCACAACGACAAGTATTTTTTTTCATAATTAAGCATTACTTCTTCTTTTGCTTCGACTTATAATTTTAATTTTTTACTATTCTACTAGCGTATCCCCTGCCATGCAAGAATTTTTTTTCTTGGATAAGATTGGTTTCAGTACTGTGGAAACTATGGAGGTAAAGAGAGTTCACTTGAGGACCGAGCATGGTTATACTTTTACCGCAAAATTATACAATGCAGACACCTACATCTATTTTGAATGCAAAAATTGGAGAGCACTATGCAAGGCTTATGCATTTCAGCATGATATGCTTATCACCTTTCATATTCGTCCGGAAAATGATATTGAAGGTAATATCGACATCTGGGTCGATGTGCAGACGCCTCCAATTCTACCATTATGTGAGTTTCTCAACCATATTTATGTCTTGGATATTGTTTATTCAAAAATAGTTGACAACTAATTTCTATTGTCAGCTTGTTTCCATTCAAGCAAACATGTCTGGCGCTTGGTAGACATGACCTACTACTGTCCCGGGGCTGAACTAAACTATGAGGAGATAAGTCATTATGTTTCATGGCTTGAGGATCTTGATACTGTCAAGACAAATTATTTTCCTGGACTTGAAAATCTTATTACTCAAAATGTGCGACCAATAGTGTTCGTATTGAACTACGGTCACATCTACTTAGGAAATATGGTAATATTTTTACTATTTGTCCTCGGTGCATCTTTTGCATACATTATTTTTTAAGCTAAACTTCATTGCTAAGTATGTTACTACGATGTTCTTCAACAGGGACTCCCGATGATAGTTGTGCCTCATTGGATCGAGACTAAAGGTCGCATGTCAATGGTTAGCTTACGACCAAGACATCCTACATTGCACTTTAGTGCATTCATGATTTCTAAAAGTGAGCAAGTCTTAATAGTCAAAGGCTGGAGCAAAATTGTGAAGGATCGCAGAGAAGTACTAGGGGCAGCAATCAGAAGCGCATCCCGCAATTAGGAGACGGGTTCATCTACATGGTCCAATATGATGAATCAGAAGTGCTACACATGTTCTATGCTATTTTACCTGAGAGAGAGAGCAGCAGGAGTGATTAGCTAGCTAGAATGAGTTTGAAGATGATGATGTGGTACATATGACCATGATGATTAAATAGATAGTGTTAGTGGTAATGACTATGATGATTATTATTAGCTAGTGTTTGTGGTGATTAGATAGCTACACTATGACTATGATGATTAAATAGTGTTGGTGGTAATGACTATGATGATTATTATCTAGTGTTGTAGGTGATGATATGATGCAAGAGTTTTTATATTAATATGATGATGATGTTGATCATGATTATCATGATGATTTGTTATTATGATCATGATTATTTATTATATCATTTGTGGAAGGAACACGGATTAGATTCATGTGGATGGATCAAAAGTGACCCAAAGTTGAATTAGTAGGATCGTTGTCCTAATTCAACTTTTGATTCATCCAAATGAATCTAATCCATGTTTCTTCCTCACAATGATATATTAATTCATGATGGACATCATGTACACTAAAAAACAGAAAAGTGGTAGCACCAGTGAGCAGAAAACGCTACTACTAGTTAGATTAGCAGTAGCGCCTGTATGGACGGCGCTACTGCTAAGTAGCTATAACAGTAGCGTTGATAGGAACACGCTACTGCTAAGTTTTAGGTGTAGCGTCGTATCAGTAGCGCTGGTCCCCGCGCTACTGATAGTCCTCAGTCCCGCGCTACTACTAGGCTTTTCCCTAGTAGTGCACCGCCTGGTGCGGTCCGCACGGCGTGGTCAATGAACGACAGCCATCGGAAGAGGATTGTACGCGGTGAGGCTGACAGATGGACCCACCAGTTACATCTTCACACGCAAGGAAGTGTCTCCTTATTACACACAAAAAAAGAATCCTCCCCCTGTTAGCTCGGACACACCAGCTACATCTTCGCACGCAAGGAAGTGCCTTCTTATCCTCCCTGACAGCCAGGACCCACCCGGTCGAAGCTACGCAACATTGTCATTCTGGTCGCAAACGTGTATGTACATACTGGTCCATCGGTCTTTCTGCCACGATGAACCGTGTCCCAGTAAGGAGTGGTAGTTGTTCAAGCAGTCTCGTCTATATCGTGTACATGTACGTACGTACATATGGACGGGGTCTCGAAGGCCTACTCGCGCATACGTATGGCCAGGGCTCGTGTACATGGAGAGGTAGCGGAGGGCAGCAACGACGTCATGTTCATCGGCAGCCAACCGGCTGGGTCAGAACGGAGAAACTGCGTCATGTTCATTGGGAGGCAACGGAATGTGTCTTGTTCATCAGGAGCCAACCGGCTTGGACGGAACACCCGAAAGAAGGCATGGTGTACCGCAGAACGGAGGAAACGACCTTCCGTTCGACCGCCTACGGTCGAAACGGGATCCTGTTCACCGGGAGGGGTCTGGCGTACCGCAAAATAGAGAAACCGAACTTCTCTTCTACCTCCTATGGTTGAAACGGGGTCTTGTTGATCGGGAGGGGTGTGGCGTATCGCAAAACGGAGGAAACGAATTTCTCTTCGACCTCCTATAGTCGAAACGGGCGTCCTGATCATTGGGAGGGGTGTGGCGTACTGCAAAACGGGACTCCACGGGATACTATTCATCCACTGTCTACTGCCTCGCTCCATCCTCCACAGTCTACTGTTCATCCACCGTCGACCTCCTCCAGCCTCCACCTGCGACTGTTCATCCACGTCGTCTCCCTCCTGCCTCCACCAGCTATTGTTCATCCACGGGCTCCCATTCATCCAGCCTTCACCGCTCCTCCACCGGCTACTGTTCAACCACCCCTCCACAGGCTACTGTTCATCCAGCCCTCCACCGGCTACTGTTCAACCATCCCTCCACGGGGTCCTGTTCATCCACCCCCAACCGACTCAATAGGAATCATGTTCATCCAGCGGCAACGGCCTCTACTGCCACGGGGTCCTGTTCATCCGATCCCCACCGGTAACTGTTCATCCAACACCCAACAACGCTCATTGTTCATCAAGAGGCAGCAGGTTCAATCGGCTTCAGTTAGCAGCAGTAGCGAAGGAATCGCTCGATCGGGTTCAGTTAACAGCCAGGGATCGATCGATCGCTCGGGTTCAGTAACGCGTAGCCAGTGCAATTGCTTGGGTTCAGTAGGAGAATGCCTCGTTCGGGTTCAATTAGAGCCTAACACCTCACACCCACGCACGTACATGTACGAGAAAATGTGCAATCCCTCCGTGCATCGCTCAGCCCCAACCACCCACCGTAACCGGGAACTCCCTGATATTTTCCTTGCCCTCGCTTCTGCCACGGTTTTTTCCGTCATGGACGGCCCAAAGAATGTCATGTAGCTGCGTGTCCGTCCCGTCCAGGACGAAAAGCCCATTTTCTGTCATGTTTTTTTTGTGATAGAAGTAGGAGCCCACCACATCTACGATCATATCGGGTTTTGTCACAATTATCATCATAGAAGTGTCATAAGCATGACAGAAAAAATTCATTCGACCCAAAATGTCAAGGATGTGTCTTTTTTTAGTGGTGTCCTTCGCTAGTGTGAGATTATCTGTTGATATAGTGCTTCCTGAATATTTAACTTGTGTAGAATAATTGTTGCTAGATTTATTGCAAGTGCCTCCGCATGAATTGGTGATTGAGCTTGCTTGTTTATCGCTGCAATCGTAACCTTCACTCTTTTTTGAGCCTATTCCACCTGCATAAAGATTCCAATACCTGCTCTGCCTCTTCCTATAATGCTTTATTGGTCTTGTACATTCCATGATGCATTTGAGAAGACTTTAATTGGTGTTGAGAGCTTTGTGCAGTCAATAGTACATCCTTGTTCCAACTTGTGTTCATCCTGTTTACTATGTTCGAGTTTGTCATGATCTGTTTTACCCTCCATTTTGGATTGTACTTCCAAGGACAAGCTTTTTGTGATAACAGGGGCTGTATAAAAAACTGTAGAGGAGAAGCATCTTTCCTTTGAAAAATATTATCGTTTCTAGATTTCCAAATACACCACATGAAGGTGAATATGTTGCTTAAAGTAGCTTCTGGATGGTTAGAATTAACAAGGTTTGATATAATATTAACTAAAGAATCTAAGTTTTGGACAAGCAAATCGGATCTTATATGCCAAGGTCCAGTGAACCATGCTGCTCTAGCAAAAGGGCAAGTAAAGAAAATGTGTGTATCATCTTCTTGCATATCACACCTAGCATAGAATTTGCTAACATGTTTGGAATACTTACCTGCTCTTTTCTAGTAGGTAGATCTCTCCCGATAAGCCTCCATGCAAATGTTTGAATTCTGGGAGCAATGGTCTTATCTTTCCATACCTGTCTTAGAAGTTCCTTTGTGTTATGGCTTAGAGCTCTAGGCTGCGGTTCTCCCTCCGCTTGCATGACCTGTAAACAACCTGTATATGTGATTTTGTTGGAAATATGCCCTAGAGGCAATAATAAAATCATTATTATTATATTTCCTTGTTCATGATAATTGTCTTTATTCATGCTATAATTGTATTATCCGGAAATCGTAATACATGTGTGAATAATAGACACCAACATGTCCCTAGTAAGCCTCTAGTTGACTAGCTCGTTGATCAACGGATAGTCATGGTTTACTGACTATGGACATTGGATGTCATTGATAACGAGATCACATCATTAGGAGAATGATGTGATGGACAAGACCCAATCCTAAACATAGCACAAGATCGTATAGTTCATTTGCTAGAGTTTTCCAATGTCAAGTATCCTTTCCTTAGACCATGAGATCGTGTAACTCCCGGATACCATAGGAGTGCTTTGGGTATACCAAACGTCACAACGTAACTGGGTGACTATAAAGGTATACTATGGGTATCTCCGAAAGTGTCTGTTGGGTTGACACGGATCAAGACTGGGATTTGTCACTCCGTATGACGGAGAGGTATCACTGGGCCCACTCGGTAATGCATCATCATAATGAGCTCAAAGTGACCAAGTGTCTGGTCACGGCATCATGCATTACGGTACGAGTAAAGTGACTTGCCGGTAACGAGATTGAACGAGGTATTGGGATACCGACGATCAGATCTCGGGCAAGTAACATACCGATTGACAAAGGGAATTGTATACGGGGTTGCTTGAATCCTCGACATCGTGGTTCATCCGATGAGATCATCGAGGAGCATGTGGGAACCAACATGGGTATCCAGATCCCGCTGTTGGTTATTGACCGGAGAGCGATCTCGGTCATGTCTACATGTCTCCCAAACCCGTAGGGTCTACACACTTAAGGTTCGGTGACGCTAGGGTTGTAGGGATATGTACATGCAGTAACCTGAATGTTGTTCGGAGTCCCAGATGAGATCCCGGACGTCACGAGGAGTTCCGAAATGGTCCGGAGGTAAAGAATTATATATAGGAAGTGCTATTTCGGCCATCGGGACAAGTTTCGGGGTCACCGGTATTGTACCGGGACCACCGGAAGGGTTCCGGGGGTCCACCGGGTGGGGCCACCTATCCCGGAGGGCCCCATGGGCTGAAGTGGGAAGGGATCCAGCCCAAAGTGGGCTGGGGCGCCACTTCCCCCTAGGGCCCATGCGCCTAGGGTGTGGGAAACCCTAAAGGAAGAGTCCTAGAAGGGGAAGGCACCTCCTAGGTGCCTTGGGGAGGAGGGATTCCTCCCTTGGCCACCGCCCCCCTAGGAGATTGCATCTCCTAGGGCCGGCGCCCCCCCTAGGCCCCCTATATATAGTGGGGGGAAGGGAGGACCTCTCACCCTTGCCTTTGGTGCCTCCCTCTCCCTCTCCAACACCTCCTCCTCCTCCATAGTGCTTGGCGAAGCCCTGCCGGAGTACTGCAGCTCCATCACCACCACGCCGTCGTGCTGCTGCTGGAGCCATCTTCCTCAATCTCTCCTTTCCCCTTGCTGGATCAAGAATAAGGAGACGTCACGCTGACCGTACGTGTGTTGAACACGGAGGTGCCGTCCGTTCTACGCTAGGATCTCCGATGATTTGGATCACGTCGAGTACGCCTTCCTCATCCCCGTTCTTTGAACGCTTCCGCGCGTGATCTACAAAGGTATGTAGATGCAATCCGATCACTCGTTGCTAGATGAACTCCTAGATGGATCTTGGTGAAACCGTAGGAATTTTTTTGTTTTCTGCAACGTTCCCTAACAGTGGCATCATGAGCTAGGTCTATGCGTAGTTCTCTTGCACGAGTAGAACACAATTTGTTGTGGGCGTTGATGTTGTCAACTTTCTTGCCGCTACTAGTCTTATCTTGCTTCAATGGTATTGTGGGATGAAGCGGCCCGGACCAACCTTACACGTACGCTTACGTGAGACCGGTTCCACCGACTAACATGCACTAGTTGCATAAGGTGGCTGGCGGGTGTCTGTCTCTCCCACTTTAGTTGGAGCGGATTCGATGAAAAGGGTCCTTATGAAGGGTAAATAGAAGTTGACAAATCACGTTGTGGCTTTCACGTAGGTAAGAAAACGTTCTTGCTAGAACCCTACTTCAGCCACGTAAAACATGCAACAACAATTAGAGGACGTCTAACTTGTTTTTGCAGCAAGTGCTTTGTGATATGATATGGCCAAAGTTGTGATGAATGATGAATGATATATATGTGATGTATGAGATGTTCATGCTATTGTAATAGGAATCACGACTTGCATGTCGATGAGTATGACAACCGGCAGGAGCCATAGGAGTTGTCTTTATTTTTTGTATGACCTGCGTGTCATTGAGAAACGCCATGTAAATTACTTTACTTTATTGCTAAACACGTTAGCCATAGTAGTAGAAGTAATAGTTGGCGAGCAAGTTCATGGAGACACGATGATGGAGATCATGATGATGGAGATCATGGTGTCATTCCGGTGACAAGATGATCATGGAGCCCCAAGATGGAGATCAAAGGAGCTATGTGATATTGGCCATATCATGTCACTATTATTATTTGATTGCATGTGATGTTTATCATGTTTCTGCATCTTGTTTGCTTAGAACGACGGTAGTAAATAAGATGATCCCTCATAATAATTTCAATAAAGTGTTCCCCCTAACTGTGCACCGTTGCGACAGTTCGTTGTTTCGAAGCACCACGTGATGATCGGGTGTTAGATTCCAACGTTCACATACAACGGGTGTAAGACAGATTTACACATGCAAACACTTAGGTTGACTTGACGAGCCTAGCATGTACAGACATGGACTCGGAACACAAAGACCGAAAGGTCGAGCATGAGTCGTATAGAAGATACGATCAACATGAAGATGTTCACCAATGTTGACTAGTCCGTCTCACGTGATGATCGGACACGGCCTAGTTAACTCGGATCATGTTATACTTCGATTACAGGAGGGATGTCTATCTAAGTGGGAGTTCATTGAATAATGTGATTAGATGAACTTAATTATCATGAACTTAGTCTAAAATATTTACAATATGTCTTGTAGATCAAATGGCCAACGTAGTCCTCAACTTCAACGCGTTCCTAGAGAAAACCAAGCTGAAAGACGATGGCAGCAACTACACGGACTGGGTCCGGAACCTGAGGATCATCCTCATAGCTGCCAAGAAAGATTGTGTCCTACAAGCACCGCTGGGTGACGCACCTGTTCTCCCTGCAGAACAAGACGTTATGAACGCTTGGCAGGCACGTACCAATGACTACTCCCTCGTTCAGTGCGACATGCTTTACATCTTAGAGCCGGGGCTCCAAAATCGTTTTGAGAGACACGGAGCATATGAGATGTTCGAAGAGCTGAAAATGGTTTTCCAAGCTCATGCCCGGGTCGAGAGATATCAAGTCTCCGACAAGTTCTTCAGCTGTAAGATGGAGGAAAACAGTTCTGTCAGTGAGCACATACTCACTATGTCTGGGTTGCATAACCGCTTGACCCAGCTGGGAGTTAATCTCCCGGATGACGCGGTCATTGACAAAATCCTTCAGTCACTTCCACCGAGCTACAAGAGCTTTGTGATGAACTTCAATATGCAGGGGATGGAAAAGACCATTCCTGAAGTATTTGCAATGCTGAAATCAGCAGAGGTAGAAGTCAAAAAGGAACATCAAGTGTTGATGGTGAATAAAACCACTAAGTTCAAGAAGGGCAAGGGTAAGAAAGCCTTCAAGAAGGACGTCAAGGGAGTTGCCGCGCCCGGCAAGCAAGCTGCCAGGAAGAAGCCAAAGAATGGACCCAAGCCCGAGACTGAGTGCTTTTATTGCAAGGAAAGTGGTCACTGGAAGCGGAACTGCCCCAAATACTTAGCGGACAAGAAGGCCGGCAAAACGAAAGGTATATGTGATATACATGTAATTGATGTGTACCTTACCAGTACTCGTAGTAGCTCCTGGGTATTTGATACCGGTGCGGTTGCTCACATTTGTAACTCAGAACAGGAGCTGCGGAATAAGCGGAGACTGGCGAAGGACGAGGTGACGATGCGCGTCGGGAATGGTTCCAAGGTCAATGTGATCGCCGTCGGCACGCTACCTCTACATTTACCTTCGGGATTAGTTTTAAACCTTAATAATTGTTATTTAGTGCCAGCTTTGAGCATGAACATTGTATCAGGATCTCGTTTAATTCGAGATGGCTACTCATTTAAATCCGAGAATAATGGTTGTTCTATTTATATGAGAGATATGTTTTATGGTCATGCTCCGATGGTGAATGGTTTATTCTTAATGAATCTCGAGCGTAATGCTACACATGTTCATAGTGTGAGTACCAAAAGATGTAAGATTGATAATGATAGTCCCACATACTTGTGGCACTGCCGCCTTGGTCACATAGGTGTCAAACGCATGAAGAAGCTCCATGCTGATGGACTTTTAGAGTCTCTTGATTACGAATCATTTGACACATGCGAACCATGCCTCATGGGTAAAATGACCAAGACTCCGTTCTCAGGAACAATGGAGCAAGCAACCAACTTATTGGAAATCATACATACTGATGTGTGCGGTCCAATGAGTGTTGAGGCTCGCGGTGGCTATCGTTATGTTCTCACCCTCACTGATGACTTGAGTAGATATGGGTATGTCTACTTAATGAAACACAAGTCTGAGACCTTTGAAAAGTTCAAAGAATTTCAGAGTGAGGTTGAGAATCAACGTGACAGGAAAATCAAGTTCCTGCGATCAGATCGTGGAGGAGAATACTTGAGTCACGAGTTTGGCACACACTTAAGAAAATGTGGAATAGTTTCACAACTCACGCCGCCTGGAACACCTCAGCGTAATGGTGTGTCCGAACGTCGTAATCGCACTCTATTAGATATGGTGCAATCTATGATGTCTCTTACCGATTTACCGCTATCTTTTTGGGGCTATGCTTTAGAGACTGCCGCATTCACTTTAAATAGGGCTCCGTCGAAATCCGTTGAGACGACACCGTATGAATTATGGTTTGGGAAGAAACCTAAGCTGTCGTTTCTAAAAGTTTGGGGATGCGATGCTTATGTCAAGAAACTTCAACCTGAAAAGCTCGAACCCAAGTCGGAAAAATGCGTCTTCATAGGATACCC
Source organism: Triticum urartu (assembly GCF_056163025.1). Classification (NCBI taxonomy): domain Eukaryota; kingdom Viridiplantae; phylum Streptophyta; class Magnoliopsida; order Poales; family Poaceae; genus Triticum; species Triticum urartu. The sequence continues at coordinate 479,942,529 of NC_141873.1, read as the reverse complement.
TAAAGAAACTATTGGGTATACCTTCTACCTCAGATCCGAAGGCAAGATCTTTGTTGCCAAGAATGGATCCTTTCTAGAGAAAGAGTTTCTCTCGAAAGAAGTAAGTGGGAGGAAAGTAGAACTTGATGAAGTATTACCTCTTGAACCGGAAAATGGCGCAACTCAAGAAAATGTTCCTGAGGTGCCTGCACCGACTAGAGAGGAAGTTAATGATGATGATCAAGATACTTCTGATCAAGCTCCTACTGAAATTCGAAGGTCCACAAGGACACGTTCCGCACCAGAGTGGTACGGCAACCCTGTCTTGGAAATCATGTTGTTAGACAACGGTGAACCTTTGAACTATGAAGAAGCGATGGTGGGCCCGGATTCCGACAAATGGCTAGAAGCCATGAAATCCGAGATAGGATCCATGTATGAAAACAAAGTATGGACTTTGACTGACTTGCCCATTGAGCGGCGAGCCATAGAAAATAAATGGATCTTTAAGAAGAAGACAGACGCGGATGGTAATGTGACCATCTATAAAGCTCGGCTTGTCGCTAAGGGTTATCGACAAGTTCAAGGGGTTGACTACGATGAGACTTTCTCACCGGTAGCGAAGCTAAAGTCCTTCTGAATCATGTTAGCAATTGCCACATTATATGATTATGAGATATGGCAAATGGACGTCAAAACGGCATTCCTTAATGGTTTCCTTAAGGAAGAATTGTATATGATGCAGCCGGAAGGTTTTGTCGATCCTAAGAATGCTGACAAGGTATGCAAGCTCCAACGCTCGATTTATGGGCTGGTGCAAGCATCTCGGAGTTGGAACATTCGCTTTGATGAGATGATCAAAGCGTTTGGGTTTACGCAGACTTATGGAGAAGCCTGTGTTTACAAGAAAGTGAGTGGGAGCTCTGTAGCATTTCTCATATTATATGTAGATGACATACTTTTGATGGGAAATGATATAGAACTCTTGGATAGCATTAAGGCCTACTTGAATAAGAGTTTTTCAATGAAGGACCTTGGAGAAGCTGCATATATATTAGGCATCAAGATCTATAGAGATAGATCAAGACGCCTCATAGGTCTTTCACAAAGCACATACCTTGATAAGATATTGAAGAAAATCAATATGGATCAGTCTAAGAAGGGGTTCTTGCCTGTGTTACAAGGTGTGAAATTGAGCTCAGCTCAATGTCCGACCACGGCAGAAGATATAGAAGAGATGAGTGTCATCCCCTATGCCTCAGCCATAGGTTCTATTATGTATGCCATGCTGTGTACTAGACCTGATGTAAACCTTGCCGTAAGTTTGGTAGGAAGGTACCAAAGTAATCCCGGCAAGGAACACTGGACAACGGTCAAGAATATCCTGAAGTACCTGAAAAGGACTAAGGAAATGTTTCTCGTTTATGGAGGTGACGAAGAGCTCGTCGTAAAAGGTTACGTCGACGCTAGCTTCGACACAGATCTGGATGACTCTAAGTCACAAACCGGATACGTGTATATTTTGAATGGTGGGGCAGTAAGCTGGTGCAGTTGCAAGCAAAGGGTCGTGGCGGGATCTACATGTGAAGCGGAGTACATGGCAGCCTCGGAGGCAGCGCATGAAGCAATCTGGGTGAAGGAGTTCATCACCGACCTAGGAGTCATACCCAATGGGTCGGGGCCGATCAAGCTCTTCTGTGACAACACTAGAGCTATTGCACTTGCCAAGGAGCCCAGGTTTCACAAGAAGACAAGGCACATCAAGCGTCGCTTCAACTCCATTCGTGAAAATGTTCAAGATGGAGACATAGATATTTGTAAAGTACATACGGACCTGAATGTAGCAGATCCGTTGACTAAACCTCTTCCTAGAGCAAAACATGATCAACACCAGAATTCCATGGGTGTTCGATTCATCACAATGTAACTAGATTATTGACTCTAGTGCAAGTGGGAGACTATTGGAAATATGCCCTAGAGGCAATAATAAAATCATTATTATTATATTTCCTTGTTCATGATAATTGTCTTTATTCATGCTATAATTGTATTATCCGGAAATCGTAATACATGTGTGAATAATAGACACCAACATGTCCCTGGTAAGCCTCTAGTTAACTAGCTCGTTGATCAATGGATAGTCATGGTTTCCTGACTATGGACATTGGATGTCATTGATAACGAGATCACATCATTAGGAGAATGATGTGATGGACAAGACCCAATCCTAAACATAGCACAAGATCGTATAGTTCGTTTGCTAGAGTTTTCCAATGTCAAGTATCCTTTCCTTAGACCATGAGATCGTGTAACTCCCGGATACCGTAGGAGTGCTTTGGGTATACCAAACGTCACAACGTAACTGGGTGACTATAAAGGTATACTACGGGTATCTCCGAAAGTGTCTGTTGGGTTGACACGGATCAAGACTGGGATTTGTCACTTCGTATGACGGAGAGGTATCACTGGGCCCACTCGGTAATGCATCATCATAATGAGCTCAAAGTGACCAAGTGTCTGGTCACGGGATCATGCATTACGGTACAAGTAAAGTGACTTGCCGGTAACGAGATTGAACGAGGTATTGGGATACCGACGATCAGATCTCGGGCAAGTAACATACCGATTGACAAAGGGAATTGTATACGGGGTTGCTTGAATCCTCGACATCGTGGTTCATCCGATGAGATCATCGAGGAGCATGTGGGAACCAACATGGGTATCCAGATCCCGCTGTTGGTTATTGACCGGAGAGCGATCTCGGTCATGTCTACATGTCTCCCGAACCCGTAGGGTCTACACACTTAAGGTTCGGTGACGCTAGGGTTGTAGGGATATGTACATGCAGTAACCCGAATGTTGTTCGGAGTCCCGGATGAGATCCCGGACGTCACGAGGAGTTCCGGAATGGTCCGGAGGTAAAGAATTATATATAGGAAGTGCTATTTCGGCCATCAGGACAAGTTTCGGGGTCACCGGTATTGTACCGGGACCATCGGAAGGGTTCCGGGGGTCCACCGGGTGGGGCCACCTATCCCGGAGGGCCCCATGGGCTGAAGTGGGAAGGGATCCAGCCCAAAGTGGGCTGGGGCGCCACTTCCCCCTAGGGCCCATGCGCCTAGGGTGGGGGAAACCCTAAAGGAAGAGTCCTAGAAGGGGAAGGCACCTCCTAGGTGCCTTGGGGAGGAGGGATTCCTCCCTTGGCCGCCGCCCCCCTAGGAGATTGCATCTCCTAGGGCCGGCGCCCCCCCTAGGCCCCCTATATATAGTGGGGGGAAGGGAGGACCTCTCACCCTTGCCTTTGGTGCCTCCCTCTCCCTCTCCAACACCTCCTCCTCCTCCATAGTGCTTGGCGAAGCCCTGCCGGAGTACTGCAGCTCCATCACCACCACGCTGTCGTGCTGCTGCTGGAGCCATCTTCCTCAACCTCTCCTTTTCCCTTGCTGGATCAAGAAGAAGGAGACGTCACGCTGACCGTACGTGTGTTGAACACGGAGGTGCCGTCCGTTCGGCGCTAGGATCTCCGGTGATTTGGATCACGTCGAGTACGCCTTCCTCATCCCCGTTCTTTGAACGCTTCCACGCGTGATCTACAAAGGTATGTAGATGCAATCCGATCACTCGTTTCTAGATGAACTCCTAGATGGATCTTAGTGAAACCGTAGGAAAACTTTTGTTTTCTGCAACGTTCCCCAACAGATTTATGTAGTAATTTTTCTTGTGGGCATGAGTTTCCAGCATAAGAGATCCTTATTATCATCCTGGATGATTGGAACCAGTTTGATAATGTTAGCTATTTCATATGTAAACAAAGTGTCAATGAGATCATCATTCCACCTTCTTCTGGTTTGGAAGCCAAAGATTTTTTACTAGGGACAATTCCATTTTTCCCCCTAACTTTTACCCGACCTCATCTTTACCCCTAAAAAAATCTGTGCTCAACTTTGCCCCTCTTCCGTTAGGATCCCTTATGGAAATACCCTTCCGTACCATTTTCGTCCGGTCAAAGGCCGTTGACCGTCATCCAGACATTTCCTGGACATAGTTGCCCCTCTGAGCTTATTTCACTTACACGTGGGGCCTACCTTGTAAAAAGAAAAGAGAAACTCTCTTTCTCTCTCACCTCACCTCACCTCTCTCTTACAAGTGGACCCGGGACCCTCAAACAAAAGAACATTCAACCTCTCTCTCCCTAACATATGGGCCACGGAACCCATGGACAGGGTCAAAATTGGTCCACGCTTGCTCGTGGTGACGCATGGGCGGCTCGGCCAGTGGTCGTCGCCGGCGAGGGGCGCTGCGCCTGAGGGTGAGGACCATGGGGTCGGGCTTGGGGTGGTCTGACAGAGGGTGTGGATGTGTTGGTCGAGGTGAATGGCTATGGACGGCGACGCCATGGCCGGCGGCAATGAGATGGAGCGGTGGCGGTGAGCGGTGAGCGATGGGAGAGTGGCATAGGATGAGAGGGAAAAGGAGGAGCGATGTAGAAGCTTCACACGCTCGCATTGAGCATACATAGTGGGTCTGCGATGTTGGAGGCGCTCGGAGACGACCTCCTTGTCATCAATGGCGCACACCGATGCGGCTCCTCGGGGAGTGGTGGCTCGGGGACGCAAGGATACTCGTGGGTGCGCCATGAGATTTCGGGGGTCATTAGAGAGCTACATAACCCGAGGGAATCCATCGGCATCCTCTGTTGGAGGAGATCGGCAGCGGCGGCGCGACACCGGAGTCGGGGGAGACCGTGAAGGATCTGTCGCTATGGCGCAGCTCGGTCCAATTCCTCCCAGTGGAAGATGCGGTGGAGGTCACTGGAGCTCGTAGACATGTTTTCGATGTTCGGGGCTATCATTGGCCGCGCGTGCGAGGCCCAATCCGACGACGGCGGAGAAAGAGAGAGAGGGAGAAAGAGAGACATGGAGGGAGGGAGAGGTAGAGAGAGTCTGTGTGTGGAGCGAAGGAGGAAGAGGGCGTCCATGCGTTGCGAGCAAGCGGCAGCGGCAACATAGGGATCGGGCCGGTGGCGCAGGGATCACCGGAGATGAGAGAGAGACCGTGAGGTGGAGAGAGGGTGTTTTTCCTTTTCTTTTTTATTAGTTTTTGCTAGTCCCCACATGTAAGTTAGAGTGGGAGGTGGAAGAGGGTTTTTTCCTTTCTATTTTGCCTTTTCTTCTTTAGGCCCCACATGTAAGTGATACACACAGGTGAGAGAGATTTCTTTTTTCTTTTTACAAAGTAGGCCCCATGCGTAAGTGAAATAAGCTCAGAGGGGCAACTATGTCCAGGAAATGTCTGGATGACGGTCAAAGGCCTTTGACCAGACGGAAACGACACGGAAGGGTATTTCCATAAGGGCTCCTAACGGAGAGGGGCAAAGTTGAGCACTGATTTTTTTAGGGGTAAAGATGAGGTCGGGACAAAGTTAGGGGGGGAATGGAATTGTCCCTTTTTACTAGAGCAGGATAAACAAATTCATTACTTTGGATGATAAGATGATCATAAATAGTTTCCAAATAACTATACCAAGGACTACTCCAGAGAGATATGTTGCTTGTTGTAATCTGGAAAAAGGAGTTTTTGATAAGAATCAGCCTAGCTTTTAGAGTGGAAGCCCAAAAGGCAAATTTTGGAATATTACGACTGACCCTCCAAAGAGAGGAATCCGGAAAGTATTTGGATTACAAGACCTTGGAAAGATAGGTCTTTGGTTTTTCTGCAATTTTCCAAGCAGCCGCAAGGATTATACTTCTATTGGTGGCTTGCAAAAAATTTATACCTAGACCTCCTTTTTGGGGGAGCAGATGTCCTTCCAGGATTTAAGGCAAAGGGATTTAGCATTGGTTTCCTCTCTAACTCCAGTCCACCAAAAAATTCTTATAATTGAAGTAAGCTTAGCCAAGAATTTCTTGGGGAAGAGAATATTGGACATGTAATAAATGGGGATGGAAGCAAAGACAAAGTTTATGAGAGTCAACCTACCAACATGAGAGAGCTTATTGGCTTGTAGGTTGGAATCTTGGCTTCGAATTTATCTATCACAAAGTTATAGGCAAAGGACCCGTCTTTGGCTGGAAGGATGAGAGGGTGTCCCAAATGAGTGAAGTTATTGTCAATGCAAGGAACATGCAAAATGTTCATTATAGCCCGTTGCATGTTGGTGTCTACACCCCTACTAAAACTAATACTAGATTTGGTCCAATTTGGAATTTGGCCAGAATTTGTATAAAAGGTTTGAATCAGTTGGCACATAGAATTGGCTTCTCGAGTAGTAGCTTGCCCACAAACTAAAAGATCATCAGCAAACATGAGAGAGTGGATAGACGGACAATTTGGACCAAGAGAGATACCTCATAGTTGTTTTCCCTCATTGCTTCTTGTAAGAAGACATACAACTCATTAATGGCCAGGACAAAAAGATATGGGGAGAGAGGACATCCTTGTATTGTACCTCTGGTGCTCATATACGAGCATATTGTTGGCTATTTATAATAACAGAGAGCACTGGTGTTGAAATGCAAGCATAGATGAGATTGATAAAATGGCCATGTAGACCTTTACGTGTTAAAGATGAGACAATGAAATCCCATTCAAGACGGTCAAAAGTTTTAGCAAGATCAATTTTTAAAATGAATGCAGGAGTATTCCAAGATTTTAGAGCAAAAGAATGAGTAAATTCTTAAGCAATTATAATGTTGTTACTAATTCTTCTCCCTTCAATAAATGCTTGTTGAGAAGGATGGATATAGTCAGGGAGATGGGGTTTGAGTCTGTTAGCCAGAGATTTAACAATGATTTTATATGCAACATTACATAGGCTTGCGCCTGAAATCGGCAGGTCTGATGGATACAATCTTCTTAGGAATTGACAAAATATTTGTATTAAGAAACCTTTAAACCAGGAGCTCAGTTCTCTGGAAGAACACATCAGAAATATTCAGATGAAACCTTCACATGAACAGGATCACAAGCTAGAAGCCGCTCCTGTGTACAGGTCTGAGGAAAACTTGACTAAACTCATTGAGTTTTATAGTCAGAGAGCCAAAAAACATTGGGCCACATGTGGGGATAGAAACACCAGCTTTTTCCACCATGCTGTACTTAAAAGAAGAAGGAAAAATCAGATAGTATCTATCACGGATGAGAATAACATTACTCAGTTCAACCCTGACAAGATAGCTCATACCTTTGTTGATTATTTTAAAAATATTTTTCAGTCTAACAATACAGACCATGGAAGGTCGTATATAGCTACAATAAGGAGTAATGATCAAAGAGACTACACCAATAGCATTCCTGACAAGCAAGAAATCTGGAGCATATTGAAGGAAATGAAGGCTAATGCGTCTCGAGAGCCAGATGGATTAAATGTGGCCTTCTACTTGGCGGCTTGGGATTGGATAGGAGATGGCATCACCAATCTGGTAAGGCAATTCTATGAAACTGGTGTTATGCCTAACCATATTTATTGTCTGTATTGCCTAAAATTGATAGTGATCAATTAAAACTTGTAACTGTGCATATTCACTCCCCTCTAGGTCAATCCCAATCATTTAAGACCCCCCCCTAAGTTTGTGCATCATTCTCACTGAAGCATGATGCACATCTACAATGTAAAGGAGCCTCCCCTAAATCCTAGACCAAAGTGGGGTGTAACAAAATGTGATTGATGTAACATGTAAGACATCTTTGCACACTAAAGTGAGATAAAAACATGATAATCATGTAGCTTGATGTCACATGGTGGAGTGTGAGACATGGAATACAATTGAGAATTCATGCTTAAATAGGTACTCCCTCTGTTTATTTTTAGTCTGCATATAAATTTTTTTTGAAGTCAAACTTCTTAAAGTTTAACCAACTTTACAGGAAAAACTATCAACATCCATAATACAAAATTAATACCATTAGATGCATCATGATTTTTTTTTCATATTATATAACTTTTGTATTGTAGATGTTGATACTTTTTAATATAAATTCAGTCAAACTTTACATAGTTTGACTTCAAACAAATCTTATATGCAGAGTAAAAGAAATAGAAGGACTAGTAAGCAAGGAGACCACAACAATGATACTCCCTCCATTTCAAAATATAGTGCGCCCGCGCTTCCCGAGGTCCAACTTTGACCATAAATTTAACCAACAAGACCAACTGCAGCGGGAGAAAAAATTATATAATTGAAAACTTCTTTCGAATACGAATTCACTGATATAATTTTTGCTCCCGCTGCAATCGGTCTTGGTAGTTAAATTTACGGTTAAAGTTGAAGCACGGGGATAGAGGAAGCACTACATTGTGGAATGGAGGGAGTATAATAATGATGACATCACGTAAGCAACTTAAGCAACATCGCATGTAACCAAGCATTTTGAAGTAGGTCTCAATACTTAACATAGCAATAATAGTACTTGCAGCAAACCATGCTCTCACACATCTCAAGTCATATAGTACTTGGTACATAGGAAACAATAAAAGTCAAGAAAATTTAAAATAACTATTATTTAACCTTCGTTTGTGCATTTTGTCAAGCACGTTTAGCTGGAAGCCTGGAAATAGCCTTTTGTAGAGGATGAGATGTAGGCCTGCTACGACGATTTCATGTAACTTTTGGCGTATTTTGGTAAAGCTTGTGGCTAAACAAGGATCAAATCAGTTTCCTCCAGACATACAAAAAAAAAAGATGACCAAATCAAACGATCCACTGTGGTCTTCAACATCACATGACCAAACCGAATCCATGGCAGACGGTCCGTGTTTGAAACTGCAACGACAGCAAAACATGGAGTGGTGTATAGCACTAGAGCCCGCATGTGGAGGCTGACACACAATAGTGCAATCCAAACGTGACGGGACCAAAACCTGAACAGATGACTTCGCCAACACCGAGGATGATCACTGTCACTGGTCCAAAACCGAAGCAGTTTAATCTACAGAGATCATGATCTCATGCCAACGCATTTTCCTCTTTGAACGCGCGCGCGCGCGCACACACACTGTAGCGAACATATGGCTTGTCATGAAATTGTGGGCTGCTCTCGATGGGCACGTACGTGGTAGGCTCCTGGCTAGCAACGCATCGCATCTAGCAGACCCTGCCCTGAACCGGAGGTCCAAACTTGATGTGTTCCACGTGAAATTTGCACAAAAGGAAACGGTCGCATTCTGCAACCAAAAGAGCACCAAAAACGCCTCCAATTCCTGCTGATCAGAATAAAAACTTCATGGGTTCCAGACTGGAGTAGGCATTATTGGCTGTACTTCATTTGGATCTACGACAGAGGCAGGGAACTTTACCTTTGAAAAAATAAAGGGAAAAAAATCTCGGCGGTACGATCCTGTTGACACCAGCAGTAGCGCGGATCAAATCGATACTCCTCCCGAGCCAAGATTAGATCGACAAATCATACGTACTGTACGACCCGCCATTAACGCTGCCCTAGAGCCGGGGCTCCCCATTGGCCGGCGCGTGCCGTGGTGCGGCGACCATTAATAATTGCGCCCGCTAGTAAACAAAACATCCCCGGCGCAGGCCCCCCTCCCCACCCCCCTCATCGACGCGACGTAACATAGCAAAGCCATGGCCCGCGGCCCATCTCCGTCACGAGACCGCATTGGCCCCCGACGCCGACACCCGGGGCCCCCGGCCCGTCCCGTCGTCACCTTCCTCCCCTCTCTCCATCTCTCTCTCTCTCCGGCTCTCGTATCGTACCGCACGCACAGTAGCAGGTGGGGGGATTGTTACGTAGATTCCCCGGGATACGGGGGGCGCTACGGTCGTCACGTCGCCGGATTGTCAGTGAGGGGACGCGGCACGTGTCCAATCACCATACGGCGCATGCATCATCTCATCTCTCAGCGCCATCTCTCCGGGCGTAGATAGATAAGCCGCTAGGGCCCTGGATGCTACAGCTACGAGCTCAGTACGTACGCGAGATATACGGTGAGAAGAGGATTAGCCACACAAGTATGGCCAAGCCAAAGTGTGGCTAGCCATACAAGTATGGCGAGCCACACAAGTGTGGCTGTGAAATTGGACGCCAAACTTTGGCAAAAGTTGGCAAAAAAATTATCTCTATGACAAATGGGCCATATGGGCAATAAAGTGTGGCAAAAACCAAACACATGCCAACTAAACTGTGGCTGCTAAATTTTGGGTTAGATACGCGGATGCAGGCCTAGGGCTACGCGGAGGTGACGTGGCTGCTGTTTCCATTTAACGTCACATCCACCCATCAGCACCAGCTAGCTAGCGGTACGAACGGCGAGTACCAGTACTGGACCGGGTGAAAGGAACCAGTCCTCCGTGGGTGAGCTTTTGTTGTTACTGTAGCCTTTCCTGTAGTGCCAATGTAGCCGCGCCTGCACCTGCAGGCCCGGGCAGGGCAGGCACCCATCGAGAGCTACGGAGCTCGGCATGCTTCCCATGGCTACCCGGGCTATGGCTACTTGGAGTAAAACAGGCGATCGATGATCCCCTACGGCATCGGGCACAGTGGTGCAACAGTGCCGTGGCACGTGGACGGGGCACTGTTGGAGCTTTCGTGCATGGCGTCAGGGCCTCAAGCATCTCGAGCCTAGCTCGTTCGTACCGGTGTGGTCAAGCTCGGCTCGTGGTCGATCGATGGGCGCAGCCGCAGAGCCATGCTATCATCATAAGTTCCCCGTTTTCGTGGTACGTACCGGGGCGAGCCATTATGACGTACGGTGCCCTCTCCTGCCCTGGAGTTATTCTCACCGCGCCAAGCAAAGCACGGACGGGCCTGTGCCAAGGACCCCAGGTGCGTGCATGCATGCACGCATGCATGCGTGGATCAACTCATGCACCTTGCATGGAAGCTTTAATATTTTTTCATTCAAATTGAACCGGCTCGAGGGAAGGGAAGCCAAGCACGGACGGTCCTGTTTCGTCGTGACTGTCACTTTCAGCCTACGTATATAGGAGTTCCTAGCTCCGTCCTGTCAGGCGATCACGGATGACATCTCGCCTTCACAGCGTAAATGTCCGACCCGGCCGTATATACACTGCACGCATGCATGCATGTAGGCCATGCTTGTATGCGGTGCGCAGAAAAAACTCCCCTGATCGAGCGTCTCATCAGCTCCAAGCGGCCTCGGAGACCGGCCACGACGACCAACGGCAGCAGGCCGCGCCACCGTGCGCTCGCTGCGCTGTGCCTGCCGCGCTCGGTCCGTGTCGAGCACAGGGCGCGCGAGCACTGTTTGCTTTCTCCTCTCACTCTCGCCCCCAGTGCATGCCCCAGCGCCGGGCCATCGCGCCATTTGTCTTGCGCGGCAGAGGAGAGTGCAGACACTGGCCCGGGCGCACGTTTGGTTCGGGACTCCATCTCGTGAATGGATGTGTAGGCACTGCGACGTGATCTTTTGCTTCAATGGGGCAGCCAGGCCAAAAGATCTACTCCTAGCTAGGACCAAGATCACCGAGAGAGGGAGATGATGCATGGGACGGGAAGCAGAAGGCGCCCGAGTTTCCCGTCGAGCCCATGACACGACCTCCCAGGGAGGGCAGGGCCATGGGGTCCGTGTCCTTGTCATTGCGTGTGTGTGTTCATATGCATGCCGAACAAGACCCCACGTGTGAGCACGTTGTACGGGCGCCTAGCGCACAGCAGGAAGAGGAGGCCGTAATGATCGGTCGATGACTGTGGCGATGGAGGGAGTGAGGGAGGCAGGCATGGCTCGTGGGACCCCCACGCTTCCCGGTGATCAGTGTACGTGCATGACAGGGGACGGAGACCGCATAAAAAGCTTTGCTCGCTGCATGATAGGATATGGGCACCTTTGGGTTGGGGTTCCTCACATCACATGTGCGCGCACCACTACGGCACTACGCTTTGAACTAGTTGTACACGGCTAGTGGCAACAATTTGCATCGACGTCGCATCTAGTCTTAATACCAACGATCAAATCCTGTCAAAGATATCATAGGTTTTTGTTCAGTTCTTTATGTGTGTGTGTGAGAGAGAGAAATTGTACCACGCTCACGTAGAGTATTTGTGACAAGTGATAACTGAGACGGGTTAAAGTTCCGAGGCTCCAATCTTTCTGACGTCTCTGGCGCCCTGAGGTCCATCCATCCATCTCTTTCTTTTTTGCCTGGTGTAAGAAACTGACTGTGTGTATGTACGCGGTTGGCTCGGACAGATGTTCGGTAATCATGCATGTCGTGCTGTCTAATCGGAGCCAGTAATTCTCACGTATGGTTGTCCGGAACTGCAGTAGTAGTTAAAGCGCAAAAGCTATGGCCCGTAACTCGGGGCACGTAACGTAGCAGTACTACTGTAACTGTATCTGACATGCAGCGGCAGCAGCGTGTAACGTGAAGGACAAACTTATGATCTCTTGGTACTCCTCCATTTTTCAGCTGTCGTCACCTTCTCATTACAGCACTGCCGTGATTTGACCCCCGTTACCTATCTTTATAATTCGTTCTCGATCTCCCACGCCGGCTCGGGGAACTCCGGAAGATCGCTCCGGGAGATCTCGCTGTACTGTGTGCGAGTATGTGTAGCGTAGGCCGTAGGGTATGATGAAGGATTCCAGCAGTTCACAACTTTATCTATAGCTCTGCAGCTCACAGCACTAGCTTAGCTAGACTCGCGTACTCATACGTTCCTTGCGCTATTCGGTGGCTGTGAATTAGTTTGCCATCATAGGGGCCTCTCCAACGACGGTTCAATAAAGCCATTCTCCCATATGTCTGCTCTTTTCTTATACTTCAAATATTGAAAATAATTAAGTATAACTTCACCACATCTTTTCTAGCACATTCTTGTTTTGCGGCAAAGTGAGATTATTTTTGTTACCTATTGGATCAGAGATGGTCTTGGCAAAGTTTGCCCACTGAGGATAGATACCAAGTATCTCATGTTATACTCATGCCCATTGATGTTATGTTGCATGCATGAGTTTCACTCGCACACAATCTTGCAAACAATGAAGACCGCTGCAACACTTTGATGTTGATGTGAGACCTTGACACGCCAAAGAAACAGTGCCATGAGCCTTGTCATGTTTCTGGCATTTGGTTCTCCCAAGTACTCTGTTCCACAGTAGCGAAGCCAACACTAACACATACTCCAGGCCACCTTCAGTATGAACAGTGGCTGCAGTGGTAGAAAGTAGCTACAATATGAAAAGCTGACAAAGGACTTGGTAGACATGCCCCGGGCCAAGGCTCCTACTGCGTGGGGCCTGTCTCCGCCACTGCGGGTCCAAACACCTTGACCACTCCGGTAGGAAATATCCAAACATGGCCTCTAGATGTGTGCTTGAAAATCCGGAGGTATTCATCCCATGAGTCTGCGGTTGTGCAATATGTGAAGATCCTCATAGCAATTGTGCACCTCCGTAGATCAGAGAAGCCGACGTGGCAATGGCATCCTTACTTCATCTTGTAGTGGTCATCGTAGGACCTGACACCTTGCATGATCCGTAAGAACAAATGGTCGCCACAACCAGAATTGACGTCGAAAGTAGTTTTTGGGTAGCACATTGCTTCCTCTAATCTAGGAGTGTGTCGGGCCCCCAGGTGCAGAGGTGTGTAGCAAACAGTAATTTCCCTCAAGTCGATGACCTTAAAGTTTATCGAGCGAGTACGAGTTTTGATTTGCATCCAATGATCAATATGTGCATATACAAATACAAAACTTACCTCGACCCCTAACTAAACTAGTAAGGTTGTTTGTCTTACTAGCCTTGCTAGTTACAAGGATTAATGCAACTTGTGTTTGAAAGTATTGATTGTAATGAAAGAAAAAAAGTAAAGAAATGAAAGAACTTTGATCAAGGTTGAAAGCCATATGGATGAATGGATTAGGATCCATAATTTCATTAGTGGCATCTCTCCAATATGAGATAAATGTTATGGTGAACAACTACGCTTGTGTATCGACGAAATTGTAGTATTCATGAGTATGATTATACATTGCATAATTGTATATAGGCATCACGATCTGAACATCCATAGTCCATTTATCCAACGTCATGTATCGCTAATACTCCACCCCAAGACCGCTATCCAGTATGCATCTCAAAGTATTAAAATAAAGGGATTTTTATTTCTGTACCCCTGGTTCCTTAGTTCTACTCATTCATCCCCACGCTCTTAACTTTTGCTCACTTTTCCCCACTCCCTTTCCCGAAACCCTCAGAACTGGTCACAGCGGACGTTGTCGTCGGGTCAATGACTTGACCGTTAACTCTGACGAGTGGGGCCATGTAGGGCCGAGTCCACATTTGACCGTTACGTGCTAACGAGTAGGCCGCAAATCTTACACTCATTGTAACCTGAATCAGATCGAGTCGCTTCCGCGCCGCCCCCTCCACCGCCATCGTGCCGCCTCCGCCGCATCTACCCTCTCCCCATCTAGGATTAGGAAGCGATGTTGGGGGAGCACCCCGTCCGGCCCATCGACTGTGGAGATGATTGGGTCGAATCAGAGGCGGATAATTCATGGATTCCACCTGGGTAAGCATCATTTTCCTCTCAAATTGATTAGGAGATCCGTCAAATAGGCTGTATTTGACCACCGTTGGCGTGAATCGGTGCAATTTATCTGAAAACGTTCGGCCTAACTGCGCCCTTTATTTCAATCGAATAGGGTTGATCCTGCACTTGCTTTTCGGCTGGTGGTTAGAATGGAAACTAGCGAGTTGCGTGGAACTAAACCGTGTCTGATTTCTGGATTTTTCTATCCGAAAGTGGTAGAAACCACCATTTCGTTTACAGATTTTCGCAAGGCACTCTATTGTGAGTATCCGTGGAGCCCTGCCGATGCTGTTGAAGTGATATATTTCGACAATACCGATCAATGATTTGTCCTAATAACTTGTGACGAGCATCTGGGATTGCTAGTTAGTTTGAATGCTGACAGCCGTTTGGGTAAAATCCATATCGTTGTGCTTCAGGCATGCAAACAACGTATCCCGAAGGGGAAGGGTGTTCAGACTTCATCTGTCTCTGCTAATAGCGAGCGTCCTCGTACTCCTTGTGGGTCGAGACCAAGTAAACCTAGTGGTTCTGAAATCCACAACATGTCAGCTGCCGCTAATTCTGCCACTTCTCCTCTCCCTTCTGCACCTGATGCAGAAGTAGATGCAGAGCCTGACGAGGAAGTGCCTTGACATGATGATGAGATTCTATTCCCTGAACTGGTAGATAGAGTCAGTCAACAGGCAGTGGAAGATGAATATCCAAAGGAGCCTAGCAGCCGTGCTAGATTTGATGACACTGACGATGAAGAAAGGGAGGAGAACATCGACTCCTTAGTTTTACAAGAATATGATGATGAGAACATGCCAACAATTGAGCGGAACAGGGAGAATCCTGAGCTTACTCCAGGAACCGTATTCGAATCAATGGTGCACTATCGTAATGCAGTGACTACATATTGCATTCTCACTAAAAACTCCTATGAGGTTGATAGGAGTGAGCCAGGAAGATTCACTGTTCATTGCCCTTATGATAGGTGTAGGTAGAGGTTGCATGCATCCACTATGCTAAAGAGCAAATTGATTCAGGTATTACAACTAAATCTTTTTATCAGATTATTTATCTGTTCTATATTCAGATCATGTGTGCTGCTTCTTAATTGTATTTGACATCATTTTTCATTTTGTTTCGGATAAAAAACAACCCACACGGGCACACTTGCCCACCTGGAGGGGGAGGGGAAAAGGACAAATCAAAGCTTGCAAAGACTAGGTGGGTGGCAGATGCAATCTTGGATTGGGTGACGAAAACACCAATAATTGGTCCAACAGCACTCCATGGGAAGCTATTTTAGAAGTACAAGATTAATATACCTTACATGAGGATTTTCTATTCGAAGGAAAGGGCTCTTGATATGATTAATGGTCCATGAAATGAGAGTTTTCAATTGCTTTACACCTTCAAAGCTGAAGTGGAGACGGCTAGTCCAGGGAGTGTTGTAGAGATTGACAAGCATACAATTAAGTACAAATTATAAGTGAAGGCACTGGAGAAGGAGTGCTTCAGGAGGGCTTTTGTTTGTTTCAAGGCTTGCTGGCAGGGGTTTCTGAATGGTTGTATGCCCTATTTTTGGCAGTCGATGCAACTGCTTTGAATGGAAGATGAAGAGGCTAGCTAGCAGCAGCTTCTTCAGTTGATGGACACAACTGGCTATTCCTAGTTGCATTTGGTGTGTTGGAGGTAGAGTCCAAGGAGAGTTGGGTCTGGTTTCTGCAACAGTTGCGCAACATTATAGGTACACCCTCAGGTTTAGTAATACACACAGATGCTTTCAAGGGTTTAGAGACTGCAGTATAAATTGTATTCCCTGGAGTGGAACATAGGGAATGTATGTGACACCTACCACAGAATTTTAAAAAGAAATTCAAAGGCAAAGTTTATGATGAGAATCTATGGCCAGCATCATACACATGCAGCTTGAGGAAGCATGAGCACCATTTGAGAGTGTTGTATGCTCACAATCCTTTGGTGAAGGAGTACATGGATGAACATCATGGAAAGGTGTGGTCAAGAAGCAAATTCAATGAAATATAAAAGGTAGACGTGTGACCAATAACCTCGCTGAGTGTTTTAATGCAAAGTTCAAGTCAGTGAAATGGCTTTTGTTGTGGCAACCATTTGATAAGATCAGGCAGATGATCATGATAAAGATGGCTCTTCATAAAAGAATTGCAGAAACACAATATGTTGGCCATCTTATGCTCCCATCTCTGATTAAGGCATTGCATGCTAAGGCAAGAGGACTAAGGATGAAATGCATTCGATCGTCGACATACGAGGCTGAGGTGACATACACTGATAGTAAAAATAGGGAATGGAGATATCCAGTGAACCTTGCAACTAAGGAATGCAGTTGTAGGCAATGGCAGATCCGCAGGAAGCCATGCATACATGCCCTACATCTCATGGTGAAGTTGATGAGTATTGCTCTGAATATTTTTCTGCTGCCAAATTTAGGGCTGCTTATGCTGAAAATGTGCCTGCACTCTTGGGAAAAGACCAATGGAACATAGTAGACCCAGGGTTCAAACTCAATTCTCCTGTATTGACTAGACCACAAGGAAGACGAAGGAAAAATAGGATAAGATCTGGTGAAGAGGGCCGTGTAAAAAAAACAACGTAAGTGCAAAAGATGTGGTATTCAAGGGCATATTGCTAGGCCTTGTACCAATCCAGTTGATGCATCATTTGGAGAAGAGGAACAATGGGCAGCAGCAAATGCAGAGGAGAATGTAGTAACAGAGGAGAATGCAGCAAGTTTAGAGGAGAATGCAATAGCACAGGAGAATGCATCATGTTTAGAGGAGAATGCAGCAGCAGAGGAGAATGCAGCTTGGTATGTGTGCAACATTTCCCTTTTTTGCATTTGTTCTCTTTTTTATCGATGGCTAAGCTTATTTCCATTTGACCCAGCTCTAGGATAATTGGATGCACGGGACAGAAAAGACTTAGAGAGGAAGAAACTTCGGTTGAACCATCATCTGATGCAGAATTTGAAACTATGACTTATGAAGGTTTTGAAGCTATAAGAGAGGAGGAAGTTATTTTGTCTGAAGTTCCTTTAAGGATTAGTGAACCCACACATGACTGCCAACTGGTCATAACTTGCTTGGTCAGTCAAAGCTCAACAAAACCACCACCACCAGAAGTGAAGATCAGAAGCAACAAGACAAAACTTTCAAAAGCACAAAATATCCCAGCTAGGGAAACCAGGAGCAAGATGGTTAACCCATCCCGGAACACAAGGAGCAAGGCAAAGATTTGAATTTGAACTTGAATGCAAGTCATGAACTTTGAACTTTAAGGATTTGTAATAAGGATTCTGTCGTCAATTTGAACTAATATGAAAACTTGTAAGGTGTAATAATTCTATTTGTAATTTGATGTGAAATTTGAGGTAGAATACAAAACCGAGGAAAAATTTGAATTTTAGGCAAACTTTGAATTTGAACCAACACTTGAAGTCCATTGCCCTGTGGTGTGAGTTGCAAAGTTTGCTGAACTATTATAAACGTTAGGTGATCAATCTGATCTCTTTTGCGTGGTAAAACTTGTAGTCATGAGAAGTGTGCTCCAAATGAGCTCCCAAGCTAGGGTAAACAACCCCATTTGTAATAAATTTTTTTGGACCTACTCCAAATGAGCCAAATATTTTTTATTAACACCTACACTAGTAGAAAAATGGTCAAACGTGAAGCACATTAGTGCCGGTTTGTATTTGAGCCGGCACTAATGTATACATTAGTGCCGGTTCCAACGGATAGCCGGGCCGCTTTCATTAGTACCGGTTCGTGGCGAACCTTTAGCACCGGTTCGTGCCAAGAACCGGTACTAATGAGAGTGGTGGCAGGATGTTGTCAGAGTGGGGCCCCTCCAGCACCTTTAGTACCGGTTCGTGCCACGAACCGGTACTAAAGGTCGTCCTATATAAACCCTTCGTCCACCAGCACTCTGTTCTTCCCCCTTTCCCCTCTCCGGCCCTCTCCTCTGTTCTTCCCTTCTTCCTCTCGAGTTCATCACAAAATTTGCCCAAAATTTGTCAAGATTTGAAGGCCCTCATCCATTCAAATGATCACAAAGGTTAGCAACTTTGTCCTTTCATCTCTCATTGCTAGATTAGCTCTTGCATTGGTTTATATAGTGATTAATTTGTGAGTTTAGTAATTTGGGAGGATATATATATATATGTGCTAGTATTTGATTTATATGCAATTTGAGGTCAAAAATAACACTTAGTTTGCATATGTAGGTGTGGTTTACTTAGTGCCTTCTAAATCTCCATCGTAGCCACCGTCGATCGCCCGCACCGTCCCGTCGCCGGCACCACCTTGTGGTGAGCCTCTTGTTCATGAAATTTTATATAAAAATTGATGTTTGTGTGATTTGGATATATAGTTACTCGTATAATTATCTTACCTGTACGTTGTTTGTTATACATATAGTGCCATGGTTTTGATATCCGTCCCCGTCGGCCCTAGTCCTTGTTATGATTCGGATGTGGTATGTATATTCTGTTTTAAAACTAGTTGCATTTCGTGTTTATGACAAATTATGCCCATCAAGTTGACATAGAAATTTTTTCTAGGAGGTATCTGAACCGGAAATTCCAACCGACCCTATTGCCGAGAGGTTAAATTTAGTTGAAAGAGAAAACGAGTACTTGAAAGAAAAATTGAAAAGAATTGAGGGGGAGAAGATGGAATTGGAGTTGCATGTTGCCAATGTCGTCGATGATCACAAGATCAAGATGGAGAAAATGCGCTTGAAGATTAGAAAGATTAGAAAATATGCCATCGATAGTGAGGCTTGGTATCATTATGCTGTTGGATCCATTGTTACCTTAGTTGCGATCTTGATCGTATTTGTTGTTGCATTTAAATGCTTTAGCTAGAGAGTTA
This sequence comes from Triticum urartu, assembly GCF_056163025.1. NCBI lineage: Eukaryota > Viridiplantae > Streptophyta > Magnoliopsida > Poales > Poaceae > Triticum > Triticum urartu. The sequence continues at coordinate 479,923,139 of NC_141873.1, read as the reverse complement.
TTTGTTTGTTGCATTTAAGTGTTGTATGAACTTTATGTATGAACTTGTATTAATTTGGTCTATTCGGTGTTGTGTAATGAAGATGAGCCGGCAATGGATGTACGATGACCGATGCTCTCCCCAGTTCATTGAGGGCGTGCGTACTTTTCTGCTTGCGGCTGAGGCAAACAAGCGGGCGGATGGTTTTATGTCTTGTCCATGTGCTCGCTGTAAGAATGGTCACAATTACTCTACGTCAAGAACCATTCACGTCCACCTGTTTAAGACCGGTTTCATGCCCCATTATAATGTTTGGACCAAGCACGGAGAAAGAGGGGTAATGATGGAAGACAATGAAGAAGAAGAGGACGACGACAGCTATCCTGGCCATGGGTTCCCTGAATACGATGATACAACAATGGGGGAAGGAGCTGAGCCGGTAATGCGGGAAGAAGCTGAAGAAGAGGCATCAGATGAGCCCGTTGATGATCTAGGTCGGGCCATTGCCGATGCAAAGAGAAACTGCGCAAGTGATTTGGAGAAGAAGAAGTTGCAGCGCATGTTAGAGGATCACAAAAAATTGTTGTACCCGAATTGCGTAGGTGACAAGAAAAAGCTGGGCACCACACTGGAATTCCTAAGCAACCCGGCAATGACATTGATGTGTACCTAAGGCCATTAGTTGAAGAACTCTTACAACTGTGGAATGGAACAGGTGTACGTGCGTGGGATGAGCACATGGGGGAAGAATTTGACCTAAAGGCGTTGCTGTTCGTGACCATCAATGATTGGCCTGCTCTCAGTAACCTTTCAGGACAGACAAACAAGGGATACCGCGCATGCACGCACTGTTTGGACGGTACTTACAGTATATATTTGGCTAATAAGAATGTGTACCTGGGACATCGTCGATTTCTTCCGAGCAGGCATCCCGTAAGAAAGAAAGGCAAGCATTTCAAAGGTGAGGTGGATCACCGGACGAAGCCTCGCCACCGTACTGGTGCTGATGTACATGATATGGTCAAGGATTTGAAGGTGGTCTTTGGAAAGGGTCCTGGTGGACAACCTGTTCCGAATGACGCTGACGGGTGCGCACCCATGTGGAAGAAGAAATCTATATTTTGGGACCTGCCCTATTGGAAAGACCTCGAGGTCCGCTCCGCAATCGACGTGATGCATGTGACGAAGAATCTTTGTGTGACCCTGCTTGGCTTCTTGGGCGTGTATGGGAAGACAGAAGATACACCTGAGGCACGGGAGGACCAGCAACGTATGCACGGAAAAGACGGCATACATCAGGGTCATGCAAGCTACGCTCTTACCAAAGAAGAGAAGGAAATCTTCTTTGAATGCCTGCTCAGTATTAAGGTACCGTCTGGCTTCTCGTCGAATATAAAGGGAATAATAAACATGGCAGAGAAAAAGTTCCAGAACCTAAAGTCTCATGACTGCCACGTGATTATGACGCAACTGCTTCCGGTTGCATTGAGGGGGCTTCTACCGGAAAACGTTCGATTAGCCATCGTGAAGCTATGTGCATTTCTCAATGCAATCTCTCAGAAGGTAATCAATCCAGAAATCATACCAAGGTTACAGAATGATTTGGTGCAATGTCTTGTCAGTTTCGAGTTGGTGTTCCCACCATCCTTCTTCAACATCATGACGCACGTCCTAGTTCACATATGCGAAGAGATTAACGTTTTGGGTCCTGTATTTCTACACAATATGTTCCCCTTTGAGAGGTTCATGGGAGTCTTAAAGAAATATGTTCATAACCGTGCTAGGCCAGAAGGAAGCATCTCCAAGGGCCGTCAAAATGAGGAGGTCATTGAGTTTTGTATTGACTTTATTCTTGACCTTAAGCCGATTGGTGTTCCTGAATCACGGCATAAGGGCAGACTGGATGGAAAAGGCACGCTAGGAGGGGAACAAATAATATGTATGGACGGACATTCTCTCACTAAAGCACACTACACAGTTCTACAGAATTCCGCCTTGGTGGCTTCGTATATGGATGAACACAAGAATTTGCTACGCTCCAAACACCCGGAGCGGTCTGATGACTGGATTACACGTGAACAAACCAGGAGTTTCGCCAGCTGGTTGCAAGCACGTACCATGCATGACACCTCTATTGAAGATGACCTGTACTTGCTGTCCCAGTTACCATCTTCGAATATAATGACTTTCAAAGGGTACGAGATAAATGGTAATACATTTTACACGATCGCCCAAGATAAGAAGAGCACCAACCAAAACAGTGGTGTCCGCTTTGATGCAGAAACCAAGACGGGAAAGGAAACATATTATGGTTATACACAGGACATATGGGAACTTGACTATCGACGTGGTTTGAAGGTCCCTTTGTTTCGGTGCAAATGGGTCAATATGACACGAGGCGGGGTAACGGAAGACCCGCAGTACGGAATGACAACAGTGGATCTCAACAATCTTGCGTATGCAGATGAACCATTCGTCCTAGCCAATGATGTGGCACAGGTTTTCTATGTGAAGGACATGTCTACCAAGCCAAGAAAAAGAAAAGATAAGGAAGCGAATGCATCATACGATGAGTCAAAGCGGCACATAGTTCTTTCTGGGAAGAGAAACATCGTGGGAGTGGATGACAAGACAGACAAGTCAGAAGATTATGAAAAGTTTGATGAAATTGCTCCATTCACAGTGAATATTGACCTGAGCATCCCGTTAAATGATGAAGATTTTCCATGGCTACGACGCAAAGGGACACACGCGAAGAAAAAGTTTCACACCCAAAGATCTGGGATGTGATCGGCTTAACTATCATCACTTTCTTCTGCGTTTCACACCCAGGAGGGAATCTCTGTAATAGTTAGGGTAGCTAGTTATGTGTTTTGGCATTTGAAACGCGAAGAAATTTTATGTGCAAGCAAATTCTTTCATGCATTTATTGATTTTTCAGCTAAATGACCCTGAAATTGAAAAACATTTCAAATGAACTCAGAAAAGGATGAAAGTTGGCATGGTAGCATAATTTCACCCACATAGCATGTGCAAAAAAGTAGAGAGGGTTACCGCAAAAACTGGATGCACTTCGTGTACAAAATGGACAATCTGTTTCGAAGTATCAGGGTTTCGGACGAAAACTCATCCGTTACAAAGGCATTTCATTTTTAAACAACTTAAGCATTACCAAATTGAATATAATGATAAAACACACTAATATTAAACATAAGAAAAAAGAATCACTGGAAAATGTATTTTTAAAGTTAAGTTATTCACAAACTAGTGATTCACACAAATTTCAAATAATTCAAAATTTAAACTATTCAAATTTAAAAACTACCGGCACTAACTGAAAGTTTCTAAAAACTATCAAAAATATTCACAAAGAAACTCTAAATACAGCAAAAAACAACTAAAAATAAATAAAACAAAATAAATAAAGGAGAAAAGAAAAAACTAAATGAAAAAAGCCCACCTACCGGGCCACAGCGGCCTGCATACGACTAGAAACCCAACCTGTTGTTGGGCCAGGATGCAGGCCCGCAAGCCCAATAGGCCCCACAGGGCAGAGTAGCAGAGGTAGGCCCAGAAGGCCTGCTTTAGAGAGGAGCTCAAGACAGCAACGGCGGCGGGGCTTATAAGCAGGTGTGAGTGCCCTTCGGCTAGCGAGGTGGGACTAAACTTCTGCGCCCCTCGCCTGGCAGCGCACACCCTTTAGTACCGGGTCGTGGCACCACCCGGTACTAAAGGGGGTCGCTTCCCGCCGCTTGGGCTAGCCAAAACAGACCTTTAGTACCGGTTGGTGGCTCCAACCGGTACTAAAGGTGCCTTCTATATATACAACACTTCGAAAAATTTCATTCTCCCCCTCTGTTTCTTCCCGATCGATCGACGCCGCCCCCGTCGCGCGCCGTTGCCGTCGCCGCCCCCATCCTCATCGCCGCCCTCATCCCCATCGCCGCCCCTGTCCCCGTCGCCGCCCCCGTCGCCGCCCCCGTCGCCGTTGCCGCCCCTGTCCCCGTCGCCGCCCCTGTCCCCGTCGCCATCGCCGCCCTCGTCTCCGTCGCCGCCCCGGGCCCGTCCCCGTCCACGTCGCGCCGTCCCCGCGTCGCCACCCCATCACGCCCCGGGCCGTCACCTCGCCGTCGCCGTCACCCCGCTGTGAGCTCTCCCCCTCTAACCCCTCTCCGATCCCTCGCCCCCGGTGGCCGCCGCCCCTCCCCGAGCCCATACACACACAAGCATGAACACACACACACACACGCACATTTCCTTAATTAAGTTAATTAGTATATACGTATTTTGTATGTTTAATTAGTTTAGATTTTTCAGATTATTATTTTTTCACTAGTATATATGTATGAATGCATGTTAGATGGATGTATAGAAGTTGTTTTTTCTGTTTTTAGTGTTAGATGCTTAATTAGTATGAAATAGCATATAGAATTTTGACATATGCAATGATAGCATAATTAGTGTTACATTTGCATATAGTATTTGTTGTCGACGATGCCCGGCCCGCATCCTCGCCGTCGACCCGTTCGCGACGACGTCCTGCTTCAGAGGACCCATGTCCGGGACTGGGCTCCGCCGGGCTGGCACTGGGAGGTGCTACCTTCAGGGGCGCGACGCTTGGTGAGGAACCCAGCCCCGGGTCCCGTCGTCGACCCTCATCTCCTTTGGTGGCATTCACGTGGGCCACTTTCGGTGCGGAGGGAGCCGGCCCCGCCGGAGGTGGTACGTCGCCGTGTCAGGGAGGAGGACGAGCATGTCCATCGCTACATGGCTGCTATGGACGTCAGGTTCTCCAATACCTGGCAGGTTCTTTGGGGAGATCACCGGAGCTATGATCCAGTGATGGTTCCTTCACTTTGGTTGTCCACCGCCTAGATTACTCTCTAGTATTCGATCTTTATTAGCTAGCTAGCTAGCTAGTGATGTATTCGATATATAATATTCGAGATGATTTATTCGAGATTATATATATTATTTGAGACGATGTATTCGAGATTATATCTATTATTCGAGACGACGTATTCGAGATTAAATCTATTATTCGAGACGATGTATTCGAGATTATATCTATTATTCGAGACGATGTATTCGAGATTATATCTATTATTCGAGATGATACTAAATTGTTTTATATTTCTTTTGGCATAGTTAAATAAAAGCTATGGTGGACAATACCGACAGAGAGAGAGAACAGACCATGTTTGATATCATACGCGGGCCAGATGATGATCAGAATGAAGAAGATTTTGACGGCTCCAAATTTCTAAACAACACCGGAGAGGGTGATATGATATTCGATCGCGACGACCGAGAAGATGAAGTCATGAACTATGACGAAGAACATGTTGATCCTGAAACAACAAACACCGGCGAGGTATATATATATTTATATAAGCAGGAATCTGGTGATCATCGCATGTTTTAAATGAGTTGAAGATATATTAACGAATCGATCTTTCTTCTTTCAGCCATCCGGATCGAGCAAATCTTCAGGCAAAAGGACGAAACGAGACCCGAACAAAAAGTTGAAGGAGGGCGTAAAGTACAATATCGAGGCATTCAAACCTAATGGCGAACCATTAGCGCCTAAGAAGATTGCGGACAAGTTCGTTCGTCAGTGCGGAGTTCTTGTGAAGGACCAACTCCCGATCTCCCTTCAAGAATGGCGAAAGCCAGCAAATGAAGGAAATATGCCCTAGAGGCAATAATAAAGTTATTATTTATTTCCTTATAATCATGATAAATGTTTATTATTCATGCTAGAATTGTATTAACCGGAAACATAATACATGTGTGAATACATAGACAAACAAAGTGTCACTAGTATGCCTCTACTTGACTAGCTCGTTGATCAAAGATGGTTATGTTTCCTAACCATGAACAATGAGTTGTTATTTGATTAACGAGGTCACATCATTAGTTGAATGATCTGATTGACATGACCCATTCCATTAGCTTAGCACCCGATCGTTTAGTATGTTGCTATTGCTTTCTTCATGACTTATACATGTTCCTATGACTATGAGATTATGCAACTCCTGTTTACCGGAGGAACACTTTGGGTGCTGCCAAACGTCACAACGTAACTGGGTGATTATAAAGGAGCATTACAGGTGTTTCCAAAGGTAGATGTTGGGTTGGCGTATTTCGAGATTAGGATTTGTCACTCCGATTGTCGGAGAGGTATCTCTGGGCCCTCTCGGTAATGCACATCACATAAGCCTTGCAAGCATTGCAACTAATGAGTTAGTTGCGAGATGATGTATTACGGAACGAGTAAAGAGACTTGCCGGTAACGAGATTGAACTAGGTATTGGATACCGACGATCGAATCTCGGGCAAGTAACATACCGATGACAAAGGGAACAACGTATGTTGTTATGCGGTCTGACCGATAAAGATCTTCGTAGAATATGTAGGAGCCAATATGGGCATCCAGGTCCCGCTATTGGTTATTGACCGGAGACATGTCTCGGTCATGTCTACATTGTTCTCGAACCCGTAGGGTCCGCACGCTTAAGGTTACGATGATAGTTATATTATGAGTTTATACATTTTGATGTACCGAAGGTTGTTCGGAGTCCCGGATGTGATCACGGACATGACGAGGAGTCTCGAAATGGTCAATACGTAAAGATTGATATATTGGAAGCCTATATTTGGATATCAGAAGTGTTCCGGGTGAAATCGGGATTTTACCGGAATACCGGGAGGGTTACCGGAACCCCCCGGGAGCTATATGGGCCATAGTGGGCCTTAGTGGAAAAGAGAAGGGGCTGCCCTAGATGGGCTGCGCGCCCCCCTTCCCCAAGTCCTATTAGGACTAGGAGAGGTGGCCGGCCCCCTCCTCCTCTTTTCCCCTCCGAGGAATCCTAGTTGGACTAGGATTGGAGGGGGAATCCTACTCCCAGAGGGAGTAGGACTCTCCTGCGCCTCCTCCCTTGGCCGGCCAGCCTCCCCTCCTCTCCTCCTTTATATACGGAGGCAGGGGGGCACCTCTAGACACAAGTTGATCCACGTGATCTATTCCTTAGCCGTGTGCGGTGCCCCCTGCCACCATATACCTCGATAATACTGTAGCGGAGTTTAGGCGAAGCCCTGCTGCTGTAGTTCATCAAGATCGTCACCACGCCGTCGTGTTGACGGAACTCTTCCCCGACACTTTGCTGGATCGGAGTTTGGGGATCGTCATCGAGCTGAACGTGTGCTCGAACTCGGAGGTGCCGTAGTTTCGGTGCTTGATCGGTTGGATCGTGAAGACGTACAACTACTTCCTCTACGTCGTGTCATCGCTTCCGCAGTCGGTCTGCGTTGGGTACGTAGACAGCACTCTCCCCCTCGTTGCTATGCATCACATGATCTTGCGTGAGCGTAGGAAATTTTTTGAAATTACTACGAAACCCAACAGTGGCATCCGAGCCTAGGTTATTTATGTTGATGTTATATGCACGAGTAGAACACAAGTGAGTTGTGGACGATACAAGTCATACGGCCTACCAGCATGTCATACTTTGGTTTGGCGGTATTGTTGGACGAGATGACCCGGACCAACCTTACGCGTACGCTTATGCGAGACCGGTTCCCTCGACGTGCTTTGCACATAGATGGCTTGCGGGCGACTGTCTCTCCAACTTTAGTTGAACCAAGTATGGCTACGCCCGGTCCTTGAGAAGGTTAAAACGGAGTCTATTTGACAAACTATCGTTGTGGTTTTGATGCGTAGGTGAGATTGGTTCTTACTTAAGCCCGTAGCAGCCACGTAAAACATGCAACAACAAAGTAGAGGACGTCTAACTTGTTTTTGCAGGGCATGTTGTGATGTGATATGGTCAAGGCATGATGCTGAATTTTATTGTATGAGATGATCATGTTTTGTAACCGAGTTATCGGCAACTGGCAGGAGCCATATGGTTGTCGCTTTATTGTATGCAATGCAATCGCGATGTAATGCTTTACTTTATTACTAAACGGTAGTGATAGTCGTGGAAGCATAAGATTGGCGAGACGACAACGATGCTACGATGGAGATCAAGGTGTCACGCCGGTGACGATGGTGATCATGACGGTGCTTCGGAGATGGAGATCAGAAGCACAAGATGATGATGATGGCCATATCATATCACTTATATTGATTGCATGTGATGTTTATCTGTTTATGCATCTTATCTTGCTTTGATTGACGGTAGCATTATAAGATGATCTCTCACTAAATTATCAAGAAGTGTTCTCCCTGAGTATGCACCGTTGCCAAAGTTCGTCGTGCCCAGACACCACGTGATGATCGGGTGTGATAAGCTCTACGTCCATCTACAACAGTGCAAGCCAGTTTTTGCACACGCAGAATACTCAGGTTAAACTTGACGAGCCTAGCATATGCAGATATGGCCTCGGAACACGGAGACCGAAAGGTCGAGCGTGAATCATATAGTAGATATGATCAACATAAACGATGTTCACCATTGAAAACTACTCCATCTCACGTGATGATCGGTTATGGTTTAGTTGATTTGGATCACATAATCACTTAGAAGATTAGAGGGATGTCTATCTAAGTGGGAGTTCTTAAGTAATATGATTAATTGAACTTAAATTTATCATGAACTTAGTACCTGATAGTATCTTGCTTGTTTATGTTGATTGTAGATAGATGGCTCGTGCTGTTGTTCCGTTGAATTTTAATGCGTTCCTTGAGAAAGCAAAGTTGAAAGATGATGGTAGCAATTATACGGACTGGGTCCATAACTTGAGGATTATCCTCATTGCTGCACAGAAGAATTACGTCCTGGAAGCACCGCTGGGTGCCAGGCCTGCTGCTGGAGCAACGCCAGATGTTATGAACGTCTGGCAGAGCAAAGCTGATGACTACTCGATAGTTCAGTGTGCCATGCTTTACGGCTTAGAATCGGGACTTCAACGACGTTTTGAACGTCATGGAGCATATGAGATGTTCCAGGAGTTGAAGTTAATATTTCAAGCAAATGCCCGAATTGAGAGATATGAAGTCTCCAATAAGTTCTATAGCTGCAAGATGGAGGAGAACAGTTCTGTCAGTGAGCATATACTCAAAATGTCTGGGTATAATAATCACTTGATTCAATTGGGAGTTAATCTTCCGGATGATTGCGTCATTGACAGAATTCTCCAATCACTGCCACCAAGCTACAAGAGCTTCGTGATGAACTATAATATGCAAGGGATGAACAAGACTATTCCCGAGCTCTTCGCGAAGCTGAAAGCTGCGGAGGTAGAAATCAAAAAGGAGCATCAAGTGTTGATGGTTAACAAAACCACTAGTTTCAAGAAAAAGGGCAAAGGGAAGAAGAAGGGGAACTTCAAGAAGAACGGCAAGCAAGTTGCTGCTCAGGAGAAGAAACCCAAGTCTGGACCTAAGCCTGAAACTGAGTGCTTCTACTGCAAGCAGACTGGTCACTGGAAGCGGAACTGCCCCAAGTATTTGGCGGATAAGAAGGATGGCAAGGTGAACAAAGGTATATGTGATATACATGTTATTGATGTGTACCTTACTAGAGCTCGCAGTAGCACCTGGGTATTTGATACTGGTTCTGTTGCTAATATTTGCAACTCGAAACAGGGACTACGGAATAAGCGAGCACTGGCAAAGGACGAGGTGACGATGCGCGTGGGAAACGGTTCCAAAGTCGATGTGATCGCGGTCGGCACGCTACCTCTACATCTACCTTCGGGATTAATATTAGACCTAAATAATTGTTATTTGGTGCCAGCGTTGAGCATGAACATTATTTCTGGATCTTGTTTAATGCGAGACGGTTATTCATTTAAATCAGAGAATAATGGTTGTTCTATTTATATGAGTAATATCTTTTATGGTCATGCACCCTTGAAGAGTGGTCTATTCCTATTGAATCTCGATAGTAGTAATACACATATTCATAATGTTGAAGCCAAAAGATGCATAGTTGATAATGAAAGTGCAACTTATTTGTGGCACTGTCGTTTAGGTCATATCAGTATAAAGCGCATGAAGAAACTCCATACTGATGGACTTTTGGAACCACTTGATTATGAATCACTTGGTACTTGCGAACCGTGCCTCATGGGCAAGATGAATAAAACACCGTTCTCCGGTACTATGGAGAGAGCAACAGATTTGTTGGAAATCATACATACCGATGTATGTGGTCCGATGAATATTGAGGCTCGTGGCGGATATCGTTATTTTGTCACCTTCACAGATGATTTAAGCAGATATGGGTATATCTACTTAATGAAACATAAGTCTGAAACATTTGAAAAGTTCAAAGAATTTCAGAGTGAAGTTGAAAATCATCGTAACAAGAAAATAAAGTTTCTGCGATCTGATCGTGGAGGAGAATATTTGAGTTACGAGTTTGGTGTACATTTGAAAAACTGTGGAATAGTTTCGCAACTCATGCCACCTGGAACACCACAGCGTAATGGTGTGTCCGAACGTCGTAATCGTACTTTACTGGATATGGTGCGATCTATGATGTCTCTTACTGATTTACCGCTATCGTTTTGGGGTTATGCTCTAGAGACGGCCGCATTCACGTTAAATAGGGCACCATCAAAATCCGTTGAGACGACGCCTTTATGAACTGTGGTTTGGCAAGAAACCAAAGTTGTCGTTTCTTAAAGTTTGGGGCTGCGATGCTTATGTGAAAAAACTTCAACCTGATAAGCTCGAACCCAAATCGGAGAAATGTGTCTTCATAGGATACCCAAAGGAAACTGTTGGGTATACCTTCTATCACAGATCCGAAGGCAAAACATTCGTTGCCAAGAATGGATCCTTTCTAGAGAAGGAGTTTCTCTCGAAATAAGTGAGTGGGAGGAAAGTGGAACTTGACGAGGTAACTGTACCTGCTCCCTTGTTGGAAAGTAGTACATCACAGAAAATTGTTTCTGCGACACCTACACCAATAAGTGAGGAAGTTAATGATAATGATCATGAAACTTCAGAACAAGATACTACTGAACCTCGTAGATCAACCAGAGTAAGATCCGCACTAGAGTGGTACGGTAATCCAGTTCTGGAAGTCATGCTACTAGATCATGATGAACCTACGAACTATGAATAAGCGATGGTGAGCCCAGATTCCGCAAAGTGGCTTGAAGCCATGAAATCTGAGATGGGATCCATGTATGAGAACAAAGTATGGACTTTGGTTGACTTGCCCGATGATCGGCAAGCAATTGAAAATAAATGGATCTTTAAGAAGAAGACTGACGCTGATGGTAATGTTACTGTCTACAAAGCTCGACTTGTCGCAAAAGGTTTTCGGCAAGTTCAAGGGATTGACTACGATGAGACCTTCTCACCCGTAGCGATGCTTAAGTCCGTCCGAATTATGTTAGCAATTGCCGCATTTTATAATTATGAAATTTGGCAGATGGATGTCAAAACTGCATTCCTGAATGGATTTCTGGAAGAAGAGTTGTATATGATGCAACCGGAAGGTTTTGTCGATCCAAAGGGAGCTAACAAAGTGTGCAAGCTCCAGCGATCCATTTATGGACTGGTGCAAGCCTCTCGGAGTTGGAATAAACGTTTTGATAGTGTGATCAAAGCATTTGGTTTTATACAGACATTCGGAGAAGCCTGTATTTACAAGAAAGTGAGTGGGAGCTCTGTAGCATTTCTGATATTATATGTGGATGACATATTGCTAATTGGAAATGATATAGAATTTCCGGATAGCATAAAGGGATACTTGAATAAAAGTTTTTCAATGAAAGACCTCGGTGAAGCTGCTTACATATTAGGCATTAAGATCTATAGAGATAGATGAAGACGCTTAATTGGACTTTCACAAAGCACATACCTTGACAAAATTTTGAAAAAGTTCAAAATGGATCAAGCAAAGAAAGGGTTCTTGCCTGTGTTACAAGGTGTGAAATTGAGTAAGACTCAATACCCGACCACTGCAGAAGGTAGAGAGAATATGAAAGATGTTCCCTATGCATCAGCCATAGGATCTATCATGTATGCAATGCTGTGTACCAGACCTGATGTGTGCCTTGCTATAAGTTTAGCAGGGAGGTACCAAAGTAATCCAGGAATGGATCACTGGACAGCGGTCAAGAACAACCTGAAATACCTAAAAAGGACTAAGGATATGTTTCTCGTATATGGAGGTGACAAAGAGCTCACCGTAAAAGGTTACGTTGATGCAAGCTTTGACACTGATCCGGACGATTCTAAATCGCAAACCGGATACGTGTTTACATTAAACGGTGGAGCTGTCCGTTGGTGCAGTTCTAAACAAAGCGTCGTAGCGGGATCTACATGTGAAGCGGAGTACATAGCTGCTTCGGAAGCAGCGAACGAAGGAGTTTGGATGAAGGAGTTCATATCCGACCTAGGTGTCATACCTAATGCATCGGGTCCAATGAAAATCTTTTGTGACAATACTGGTGCAATTGCCTTGGCAAAGGAATCCAGATTTCACAAAAGGACCAAACACATCAAGAGACGCTTCAACTCCATCCGGGATCTAGTCCAGGTGGGAGACATAGAGATTTGCAAGATACATACGGATCTGAATGTTGCAGAACCGTTGACTAAGCCTCTTCCACGAGCAAAACATGATCAGCACCAAAGCTCCATGGGTGTTAGAATCATTATAGTATAATCTAGATTATTGACTCTAGTGCAAGTGGGAGACTGAAGGAAATATGCCCTAGAGGCAATAATAAAGTTATTATTTATTTCCTTATAATCATGATAAATGTTTATTATTCATGCTAGAATTGTATTAACCGGAAACATAATACATGTGTGAATACATAGACAAACAAAGTGTCACTAGTATGCCTCTACTTGACTAGCTCGTTAATCAAAGATGGTTATGTTTCCTAACCATGAACAATGAGTTGTTATTTGATTAACGAGGTCACATCATTAGTTGAATGATCTGATTGACATGACCCATTCCATTAGCGGAGGAGAAGAAGAGGAAGATGGAGGAGGAGCAGAGGAAGCGGGACTATGAACGCCTTCAAGGCCTAGAAGCAAGTCAAGCGGAATTGGCAGCTAAATTCCAGCGGCAGCAGGAGCAGATCGACTCACTTAGCCAGCAAAGGGGGTCTCAGCATCTGCAGCAGCTAGCGGATGATCCAGCATTGGATACCACCGCCCCATCCATGCCGAGAAGCAGCGTGGGTTCAACCCCGGGCGACGCAGTAGTGCTGGATAGATACCCCGTGGATGACATCACGGAGAACACTAACTGCGAGCTACACTTCAAAATGAAGAACATATCCATGAAGGTGGCAGACGCCATTGCTTTTTCAAATTCCCCCGAGGCAACCTTCCATTGCAACCCGATTCCAGCGGGATATGCTCGTGTCTTGGTTGATGAGGTGGTGGACCCATATTCGGAGCTACAGCTTGACATTCCTGGAGGTGACGACGAGCACACATTGGGAGAGGCCATACATCGTGTCATCCTATGGAGAAAGGATTGCATCATCTTTCGAAGGCCACCGACACCGCGTCACCCGACTCCTCGTCGAAGTCCGCCACCGAGTCAGCAGACTCCCGCTCCTCCAAGTCCACCAACGCGTGAGGCCACTCCTCCTCCTCCAAGTCCGGCAAAGTGTCAGGCCACTCCTCCTCCAAGTCCGACACAGCGTCAGACGTCCACTCCTCCTCCAAGTCCGGCACAACCTCAGGCCACTTCAAGTCCGGCACAGCTTCAGGCCACTCCTCCTCATCCAACTCAGCCCCGTCAGCCGTCTCCGCCGCCTCAGCAGTCACAGAAGAGACACCCCGCAGCTATGGTGCGTAGCGGTACGAGTCGAGGTCATAGTACAGGAAGTACAGGCGGAGGCAAGCGATATAAATATGGTCCAAACCTCACTACTCCTCTTCCTGTGAGGGCTTACGACAGGACCGAGGAGCAAACCAATGCCATAGTGCAGGCAGAAGTCGACGCCCATTTTGGACCGAAACCGCCACCACCGCCAAGGGAGAAAGTGCCTGTGGAAGTAGTTGACCACTTCATTCGTATGGCTCAACCACCAGCTCCTAAGCCTGTTGACTCAGACTATGAGCGCCACATCAGGAAGTTACATCGACGACGTCTACAGAAGGAGGCGAGCTCGAGCTCGAGCAAACAACAAGCAGCTGTCAAAAAATGCAGGAAAACCGTTGCCCAGGTGGGAAAACAGGCGGCGCAATCGACCCCCCCCGCTTGTTGTGCCGCCAACAACACGTGACAGTACGCGCGCCCAATATTATTGTGGCCAAACAGTTTACGTTCCCGAGGTGGGCGATGTGGTAATAACCCAGGAGCATATAATGCAGGCTGAAGAACTCAAGATCACTGTTGGACAACTCCTCGAGATCGAGGACATGCCTGGGATTACAGAGGAGGAAATAAAACGGAAATATGTCCGGGGCCAACCTTTGGTCGAGCCAGAACATGTCAACAAGCTCCCAACGAGAATGTATGAATTGCATCAATGGTACATGGACATTACCAAGAGATCCAATCGAGAGTCCCTCATGGTGAATGTCAAGAAGGATGATTACTACCATGAGAAAGCTGTGGCCGTTGAGTATCCTGAACTGTTTCAGTTATACAATCAAGACGCACTCGACAAATCTATCGTCAGTTGCTATTGTCTGTAAGTGATTTCTTTCTGTAATTTAAGTCTCAAACTAGCTGTAGTGATCCTTTTGATCAATCATTACCTATAATTATCCTCACTATATTCTTTTCTGTGGTATTATGCAGGATGAAGATGTATGAAATGAGAAAAGGTGGACGCTATGGCATTGGGTTCATTGACCCAAACACCGTTAATGAATACACATGGAAAATGAACAAGCATCAAGAAAAAGAGGTAGAGGACAGCATGCTAGAGTTCTTGAAGGGCCTGAAATACAATGAAGATATACTACTTCCTTACAACTTCCAGTGAGTCACACTTTCTTGTACTACAAATTCTCTGTTTTTGCCTACTAGCTAGCCACATGTTTTTGCTTACATATGCCCGCTTAATTAAGACATGCAAACGTGTGTGCATGCAGATTTCACTGGATCTTGTGTATCATTAAAGTTGACGCCGGAACAGTTGAAATACTGGACTCGCTACTCAAAGCAAATAGTGACTATAACATCTTGTTTGGGATAGTCAACAGGTAATTTCAATCATTATTAACTATATATCTCGGCCTATTTAGTTCGTCATTAATTTCATGATATGAACTATTTAATAACCCCTTTATTCATTTTCTTTGTCGGCGGGCAGGGCTTGGGCAAGGTTCATCAGCATCACGGAAGGCGAATGGAAACTAAAGCTAAAATGGTTTCGATCCAAGGTAAGTAATTAAGTAGTACTAGCTAGCTAGCTGCCATCTCTTTAATTATCATGCTTGATTAATTATTATCTGATCAAATTAAATTCCATTCTCGTAATAAAGGCCCTGAAGCAGGCGCAGGGGACTGATCTGTGTGCATTCTGCGTTTGCGAGAACATTCGCATGATGGCGTCCGAAAGGAGCAGATCTCAAAGAAAGGAATGGGTACGCTTGTCAGAACACTATTCACAATTTTTACACCATTATCGATATCCAGTCACACAACTAATACACATGCATATTGATCTCCTTCTTAACAGTTCAAAGAGGTGCGGGACAAGCTCCTACCAACGGAGCGCGTAGAAGCACTTCAAGAGGAAATAGCGGGATTTTTGCTCGACCAGGTCATAAATCCGAAGGGAGAATACTATTACCCGCTACCGCCCCCATGAACCACTTCCAATTGTCATCGTGCTCCGAAGGCACCAATTAGGCTAATGCCACTGGCTCCGAAGGCAACATGCATATGTAGGAGAAATTGTATATAGCTATACATGTGTGTATGTGTAAATTAATATGGTGGTTTGTGAGGCATTGATGATATATATATATATATGATTGGTTCTACTAGAAATTCTATATATATATGCATAACGTGTACAATGTGTAGTACCGTAAAATACCAGCAAACGAAAAATAATTAAAATGGAAAATACAAAATTAAATGAAAAAGAAATAATAAAACCAAAAACCCCACAACCATTTAGTACCGGTTGGTGTTACCAACCGGTACTAAAGGGCTCCCGGCCCCCGGAGCTGGCTCGTGCCACGTGGATCCCCTTTAGCACCAGTTCGTGCTGAACCGGTACTAAAGGGGGGGGCCTTTAGTGCCGAAACTTTAGTGCCGGTTCCTAAACCGGCACTAAAGGGCCTTACGAATCGGTGCTATTGCCCGGTTCTGCACTAGTGCTATTCAATCTATATAGTGTAGATTCGAAGAATCACTATTTATTGAATTAATCAATATATTTTTATTTTTTTGAAAAAATATACTTTAATAGAAAACCTGTAACGCCCTCGATGCGGCTATAGCTCCCACGTGTCGAGGCACGACTTAGAGGCATAACCGCATTGAAAGCAATGTCGCAAGTTAGGCAATCTTCACAACATCCCATGTAATATAGATAATAAAAGGGGAGATACATAGTTGGCATACACTCGCCACGTCAATCAAAGTACATAAATAGCATTACATCAATCAAACACTCATGGCCCGACTACGGCGCCAAAATAAAAGATAACCCAACATGCGACACGGTCCCGATCACCCCAACTGGGCACCACTACTGATCATCAGGGAAAGACACGTAGTATCAGCGCGAGTCCTCGTCGAACTCCCACTTGAGCTCAAGCGCGTCATCTGGAACGGAATCATCAGGCCCTGCATCTGGTTTGGAAGTAATCTATGAGCCACAGGGACTCAGCAATCTCACACCCTCGCGATCAAGACTATTTAAGCTTGTAGGTAAGGCAAGGTATAATATATGTGGAGCTGCGGCAAGCGACTAGCATTTATGGTGGCTAACCTGTTCGCAAAAGAGAGCGATAAGAGGAGGCAAAGCGTGAGCGAGTAACTAGAGGGCAACCTGCGGCAAGCATTACTCCAACACCGTGTTCACTTCCCGGACTCCGCCGGGAAGAGACCATCACGGTAACTCACACAGTTGATTCATTTTAATTAAGTTAAGGTTCAAGTTATCTACAACCGGACATTAACAAATTCCCATCTGCCCATAACCGCGGGCACGACTTTCGAAAGTTCAAATCCCTGCAGGGGAGTCCCAACTTAGCCCATGACAAGCTCTCACGGTCAACGAAGGAATAGACCTTCTCCCGAGACATTCGGATCAGACTCGGTATCCCGGTTATTCAAGACACTTCGACAAGTTAAAACCAATCCAGCAACACCGCCCGAATGTGCCGACAAATCCCGATAGGAGCTGCACATATCTCGTTCTCAGGGCACACTCAGATTGTCCTAGGTACGGGTAGGCCAGCCCAGAGTTGCCCCTGGTGGCCATCGGCAGCTGATAGGTGGACCAACACTCAGAGGAGCACTGGCCCGGGGGGGTTTAAAGAAGATGACCCTCGGGCTTCGGAAACCCAAGGGAAAAAGAGGCTAGGTGGCAAATGGTAAAACCAAGGTTAGGCATTGCTGGAAAAGCTTTAATCAAGGCGAACTATCAAGGGGTTCCCATTATCACCCAACCGCGTAAGGAACGCAAAATCCGGGAACATAACACCGATATGACGGAAACTAGGGCGGCAAGAGTGGAACAAAACACTAGGCGAGAGGCCGAGCCTTCCACCCTTTACCAAGTATATAGATGCATTAAGATAACAAGGCAACATAATGATATCCCAATAAGTAAATAATGTTCCAACAAGGAACGGTCTCCAATCTTCACCTGCAACTAGCAACGCTATAAGAGGGGCTGAGAAAAGCGGTAACATAACCAATCAACGGTTTGCTAGGACATGGTGGGTTAGAGGTTTGACATGGCAATTTGGGAGGCATGATAAGCAAGTGGTAGGCATCGTAGCATAGGCATAGCAAAAGAGCGATCATCTAGCAAAGCAAAGATAGTAGTGATTTCGAGGGTATGATCATCTTGCCTGCAAAGTTGTCAGAGTTGACTGGATCCTCGAAAGCAAACTCAACGGGCTCCTCGTTAGCGAACTCGTCTCCCGGCTCTACCCAAACAAGACAAACAAGCAAACGGAACACAATCAACCACGTGCAAACATGGTATGCTATGCGGGATGCGACATGTGATGCATATGCAAGATTTGACAAGGAATGCAGGAACCTAGCCTCAACATGGAAAACCAAGTGTGCCACTGGAAAGATGAGATGAAATCGCTTGAAAACGATATAAAGAACGCCGGAATCGGAGTTACGGTTTGGGAATGGCAAGCAATTCAAATATGACCACGTTCTGCGATTTACAGCAAGTAGCCATCTAAATGCAACAAGATGAACATGCTACAACACCCAAACATGGAATCAAAATACATGGCAGGGATCCATTCATGATGCTTAACAAAAGACTAGCACTGAGCTATGGCCAATTCATCCATTAACAGGTTCAAACAAGCATGGCAAAAATGCATTTGGTAAACAGATTTCAGACTTGGTGAAATTAACACTTGTCTGGAATTTCAGATCAGGTAGCCCACTTTGGAGCATGAAAACTATATGCTGCAGGACCTGAACATGGCAAAGTAAAGCTTGGCATGGAGCTACTCAAAGAGCTTAACAAAAGTCCCTTAGTGACCTTGAGCCAAAAGGGATCAGAAAATACATTTGCAAGCATGTGAACATGGCAAAACAATAATCAGTTCTCAGACTTAGTGAAAACTGGAGCATGCTGAAACAGATATCAATTAGACATGTTTACGAGCTCGATGCACTCACTAAAGAGCAATTCATGACAATCTAAGCATACACCCATCAAGAATACACATTTTATAAGCTAGACATGGCAAGAACAATAGCATAGCATGCACGGATCAACTACAACATCGTCGGCAAAATTGCTAATAAGTAGACAATCTGCCCAGATTCACGAAATGGCAAAAGTAGAGCTCGATTGACTCAAGCTAGGTTGCTCCATAATTGCAAACAAAGACATGGATGGATAGAGCACTACAAGATTCACAAAACATCCTTACTGATCATCCTCAAAAGAGACACGGATCACTAGGAAACAACAAGAACATATTGCATATTGAGATAAACAGATCAAGGACTTAGTGGAAATGCTAAGTCCCTGAAATCAGCATTAACGAATGCACCACTTTGCAAGCTTGTTCTAGTCACCACACACATCACAAAAATACATGGATTGCACCTCTCGATAGATGGCAAAACATATAACAAAACTCATGTAGAGCTCAGGGGCATATCATGCACACAATAATCATGGAAAAAATGACAAATATCTAAATGGAGCAGCAGATCTGACAATTATCTCAAATAGCACTCTTCCAACAGCATTTCAGACATCAAGATGAACTCAAATGAAAATGATGCAATGAGATGAAATGATGTGCTCTCTGAGGCGAACATTTCGATATGCTATATGCCCAAAATGGAGCTACGGATGCAAAGTTACGATGCGATGAACAAAGGTAAAATAATTAGGGTTTCGGGCAAAAAAAGTCAACCAATCCAATATTTCAGATCTAGATCTGGCTGGTGCGGTTTACGAGGTTGGCCGGAGTCGGAGCTCGAGGTCGCCGGAGTTGCTCGGGGAGGCGGCGTGGAGCTCATCGGAGAGGTAGCCGGCGCGGGCTCCGGGCGCGGCGCGGCGGCGCGGCCGGTGGTGGCGCCGGGCGACGCGGGCGAGGCCAGGCCATGGCGGCGCGGGCGAGGCCGGCTGCGGGAGGTGCGGCGGCTCGGCGAGGAGGCGGCCGCCGGCGCGACGGATCGGCGGCAGGAGCCGGGGAGGAAGCGGCGCGGCGCGAGGGGCCTCGGGGCCCAGTCGGGCGGAGGAGAGGGCCGGCCCCGGGTCTCGCGGGCCGGCGGTGGGAGGCGGCGCGGCGGGCCACGTGGCGGCCTAGGATTGGCGGCGGCGTGCAGCGGACGCGTCCGTCGCCGTCCGGACGTGTCCGGCGGCAGCGGAGATCCAATTTTTAGGGTTTGGACGAAGGGGATTCGGAATTTTTGGAGGGGGTGTATTTATAGGCATAGAGGGAGCTAGGAGTGTCCAAATGAGGTGCGGTTTTCGGCCACGTGATCGTGATCGAACGCTCTAGATGATGGAGAGGGTTTTGGTGGGTTTTGGGCCAACTTGGAGGGGTGTTGGGCTGCAACACACATGAGGCCTTTTCGGTCCCTCGGTTAACCGTTGGAGCATCAAACGAAGTCCAAATGGTACGAAACTTGATAGGCGGTCTACCGGTAGTGAACCAAGGCCGCTTGGCAAGTCTCGGTCCAATCCGGAAATGTTTAATCCCTACACACGAAAGAAAGGTAGAAATGACCACCGGAGGAGAACGAAGCGCCGGAATGCAAAACGGACAACGGGGAAAATGCTCGAGTGCATGAGATGAACACGTATGCAAATGCAATGCACATGATGACATGATATGAGATGCATGACAAAGATAACAACACACGGAGACAAAAACCCGAACCCGAGAAAATAAAATAACTTAACGCCGGAAACGACAAGAGTTGGAGTACATATTGGGAAAATCATATCCGGGGTGTTACAACACTCCACCACTATGAAAGGATCTCGTCCTGAGATCTAGGACTGAAAGAACGCCGGGTATTCAGAACAGAGGTGATCTTCGCGTTCCCAGGTAGCTTCACGGTCGGAATGGTGTGACCACTTGACTTTGAGGAATTTGATCGACTTGTTGCGAGTCTTGCGTTCAGTCTCTTCAAGAATAGCAACGGGGTGCTCACGATAAGAGAGATCTTCTTGGAGCTCGATGTCCTCGAAGTTGACGGTGCGGTCAGGAGTCTTGAAGCACTTTCGGAGCTAAGAGACATGGAACACGTCATGCACATTTGCAAAGTTTGAAGGAAGCTCGAGTTGATAGGCAAGATCGCCTCTCTTGCTGACAATCTTGAAAGGTCCCACATATCTAGGGGCAAGCTTCCCTTTGATACCGGAGCGACGAGTACCTTTCATTGGGGAGACGCAGAGGAAACATGATCTCCGATCTCGAAAGCCAAATCACGGTGCTTACTATCATAGTAGCTCTTCTGGCGGGATTGGGCTGCTTTGAGGTTATCTCGAATGACTTTGCACATTTCCTCTGCCTCTGTGATTAAGTCATTTCCCAGAAGTTGACGTTCACCGGTTTCAGACCAGTTGAGAGGGGTACGACACTTCCTGCCATACAGAATTTCAAATGGGGCCTTGCCCGAACTTGCTTGAAAACTATTGTTGTAGGAGAATTCAGCATAAGGAAGACAATCCTCCCACTTCATGCCGAAGGAGATCACACAAGCCCTGAGCATATCTTCAAGAATCTGGTTGACACGCTCGACTTGACCGCTAGCTTGAGGATGGAAAGCTGTGCTGAAGCGGATGTTGGGGCCCATGGCCTTCTGGAAAGATTCCCAAAACTTGGAGGTAAAGATGCTGCCACGATCTGAAGAGATCACTTGTGGAATACCGTGCAGAGAGACAATTCGAGAGGTATAGAGTTCCGCCAATTGAGCTGCAGTGATTGACTCTTTGATAGGCAGAAAGAGAGCCAGTTTAGTGAGTTTGTCGATGACCACGAATATGGCATCATTGCCATGCTTGGACTTTGGAAACCCAATCACGAAGTCCATCTCAATGTGGTCAAACTTCCATTCTGGAATGGCAAGAGGTTGGAGGAGACCAGCTGGCCTTTGGTGTTCTGCCTTCACTCTTCTGCAGACATCACATTCATTCATGAACTGAGCAATCTCGCGCTTCATTCGAGTCCACCAATAAGCCTGCTTGAGGTCCTGATACATATTCGTGCTCCCAGGGTGGATGGAGAGAAGAGAATTGTGAGCCTCGTTCATGATCACTTTACGGAGGTCACCTTTGGGCACAAAAATACGATCCTCGAAGAAGAGAGTGTCCTTGTCATCAAGGCGGTAACACTTGTACTTGGGTTGACTCTTGGCAATCCCAATCTTCACCTTTTTAACCATAGCATCAAGAAGCTGAGCTTGGCGAATCTGGTCTTCCAAGGTAGGAGAGACTTGAAGGTTGGTGAGGAAACCTTGAGGAACAACTTGCAGATTAAGTTTGCGGAAAGCTTCACAAAGCTCGGGTTGATAAGGCTTGAGAATCAGGCTGTTGCAATAAGCCTTCCTGCTCAATGCGTCAGCATTGGCCTTGCCTGGAGTATACTCGATACTCGGATTATACTCTTGAATCATTTCGACCCATCGAGTCTGCCTGAGGTTGAGATTAGGCTGAGTGAAGATGTACTTGAGACTCTTGTGGCCAGTGAAGATGTCCACTTTTCTTCCCAATAAGAGATGTCTCCAAGTCAAAAGAGCATGCACAACTGCCGCCAACTCAAGATCATGAGTGGGGTAGTTCTTCTCGTTGGGCTTCAACTGGCGAGAGGTATAAGCCACAACTTTATTCTCTTGCATCAACACTGCGCCGAGACCTTAGAGAGAGGCATCGCAAAAGACCTCGTACGGCTTGGATTCATCAGGAGGAGTCAGAATTGGAGCAGTGACCAATTTCTCTTTCAAAGTGTTGAAAGCAATGTCACACTCCGGAGACCAAACGTACTTGACGTGATTCTGGAGAAGATTTGAGAGAGGCTTCGCGATCTTAGAAAAGTTTTCAACGAATCTTCGACAGTAGCTTGCGAGACCGAGAAAGCTACGGAGTTGCTTCACGTTCTGAGGTGGTTCCCAATTCACAATTGCAGACACCTTCTCAGGATTCACCGCAATGCCCTTGGCAGAGATGATATGACCAAGATAAAGAACCTCATCGAGCCAAAATTCGCACTTGGAGAACTTGGCATAGAACTTGTGTTCCCTGAGCTTATCGAGTACCAAACGCAAGTGCTTGGCATGATCTTCCTTGTTCTTCGAAAAGACCAGAATGTCGTCGAGATAGACCAAAACGAAGTCATTGGTGTAGGCGTTGAAGATGAAGTTCATCATGCGAGAGAAAGTCGGAGGAGCATTGACGAGGCCAAAAGACATGACAGTGTATTCATATGAACCAAAGCTTGTCCTGAAAGCCGTCTTGGGAATATCTTGCTCACGGATTCGGATCTGATGATAACCCATACGGAGATCAAGCTTGGAGAATACTTGGGCACCTTTGAGTTGTTCGAACAACTCATTGATGTTGGGAAGTGGGTATTTGTTCTTGATGGTCTTCTTGTTCAATGGACGGTAATCAACACAAAGTCGGTCCGTTCCATCCTTCTTCTTCACAAAAAGAACACCACAACCCCACGGAGAAGAACTAGGCCGGATGAGACCCATTCTCTCTTGAACATCGAGTTGCTTCTTCAGCTCCTTCAACTCTTCAGGTCCGAACTTGTAAGGACGCTTGCATACAGGTTCCGTGCCGGGCTCAAGATCAATGACGAATTCAACTGGCCGGTGCGGAGGCATTCCTAGAAGCTCTTCTGGAAAGACGTCTTGATAGTCGCAAACGACTGGAATTTGCGAGATAGCATCCAGTTCACCCTTCTCGTTGAGAGAAAACAGACGGATGGTATCGTCACGAGCGGCAAAGACAATTGCATCCTTAGACGAATGAGTCAATTGAATCTGCCTGGCTGCACAATCAAGATGCGCCTTGTGCTTAGAAAGCCAATCCATTCCGAGAATAAGATCAATATCTGAGTTACCAAGAACCGTTGGAGAAGCCAGAAACTTGTAGTCACCCAAGGTGATAGTAACATCCGGAACAATGGAGTCAGCATGCATGCGCTTACCGGGAGAGACAACTGCTAACAGACTAGGCAAGACTTGCGACGTCAATTCATGCCTAGATGTAAACGGTCTTGAGATGAAACAATGCGATGCACCAGTGTCAAAAAGAACTTTAGCTGGAATATCGTTAACAGGAAGGTTACCCATGATGACATCTGACGAGTCCTCTACCTGAGCTGCATTCATCAAGTTGACCTTGGTGTGCTTGGGGTTATGCTTGACCACAGCTGTACTTGCCGATCTCACAGGAGGAGGAGGAAGACGCCTCTGATTGAAGCATTTGTTGGCATAGTGACCCTTCTGTTGGCACTTGTTGCACGTGACCTCTGAAAGCGGACGGTGATACGGAGCACTCAATCTTGGAGCTTGAGACGAAGTCTTGTTCTGAAAGCCAGGGTTTGGTGGGTGGGAAGATCCACTGCCACCTTTGCTCTTCTGCTGATACGGCTGACGGAACGGAGGAGGAGGAAGCCAATACTTCTGCTGCTTGGCCACTTGAGTAGAGGAAGGAGTAGTGTCTCTGACTCGCTTCTTGGAAGCATCACACCTCAGTTGAGCGGCCTCTTGCTTCAATGCCATGTTGTAGAACTCATCGTACCTCAAGGGCTCAAAGAGAACAAGAGCTAGCTGAATTTCTTCTCTGAGGCCACCCCTGAACTGGTATATCATGCTCTTCTCGTCAGGGACGTCCTTCTTAGCAAAGCGGGCGAGCTTCTGGAAGAACTTGTTGTAATCATAGACAGACAAAGAGCCTTGCTTCAGGTTGCGGAATTCCTCATGCTTGCTCTCAACCATGCTCTGAGGAATATGATGAGCTTTGAAGTCTTGACGGAATTCATCCCAGGTAATCACACGGCCTCCTCTGGAATCCTTGTACTGCTGGAACCATTCTGCAGCTTGGTCTTTGAGTTGGAAGGAAGCGAACTTGATGAAGTCCTCAGGCCTGACGTTACTGCACTCGAAATGCTTGCACAGATCCACGAGCCAATCGTCAGCATCAGTTGCCTCAACACAATTGCTGAAAGTCTTTGGCCCGTTAGCAAGGAACTGGTTGAGTGTAGCAAAGTGATTTTGATTGTTGCCTTGGTTGCCTTGGTTCGCTTGATTACACTCTTGAAGAATTTGCATGATCAACTGTGTGTTTGCATTGGTTGCGGCCATCACAACTTGCCATGCCTCCGGAGGAGGAGGAGGTGGTGGCGGATCTTGATTTTGATTCTGATTGGTGCTCTTAGCGGGAGCCATCCTGAAGAGGGTGACAACCGTTAGCACATTGATAGACAAAATGAAGCTGAATCAAATGGGATGAAATTGCAACATATAGTCTTCACATCCGAACATAAGAACGAATGCATTCCACTTGAAATGGTCACATATCCATAAATTGAGAAGCCACTTAGAATTGAGGTAGAGAAATAAATCAACAAGGTACGGATCAAGAACGAATACTTGGTAAGAAATCCCAATCTCAAACCAAATATCCGTGGAAGAAGAACTAGAGCTACAAGAATTCCCACCTATGAAACTCCCGAACCTTTCTGGTTATGCAATCAGGTGTTGGGGATACATGGGAAGCATAATATCTCACCCAAATCTAGCAAATCCTACATCCAGCTGTATCCATCGTTCAACACATAACCAAGAAAAACTTCGGAAACCATCTACCTCAACCTTCGAAAAGCATCCGTTATACAAGTTATGGCGATACTCCCGAACTCCTGCCCCAGTACTGGGTGGCGTCGAGGTTATCTCACCAACGAACTGCATAAAAGAGATTTTCAATGTCAGCGTACTAAACTCAGGTATTCCAGAACTTCAACGATAAAATTGTGACGACAACACCTCGGAGCTCAACTCCCCGGGACACTGCCACAACCCCTAAAGACAGGAGGCACCAAGAACAATGTTCTCGTCACAAAACCATTGGAACGATTCCAAGATACCCGCGTGATCCTAAATTTTTTTTAGTGAAATTTGAGAAGAGAAGAGTCAAAACTCTATGTCAGGATGCCTTACCAGAGCGATGAGGAGACTGGGGAGTAAAAATAATTCCTAAACTCTCCGATATATAATTCCTAAATGACTCAAAACATTTTTTCTAGACACAACTCGGCTGCTAAAAACGATCAAGCAATGGGGGCTCCTATGGTCGGGGATGGATCTGATTACCAACTTGTAACGCCCTCGATGCGGCTATAGCTCCCACGTGTCGAGGCACGACTTAGAGGCATAACCGCATTGAAAGCAATGTCGCAAGTTAGGCAATCTTCACAATATCCCATGTAATATAGATAATAAAAGGGGAGATACATAGTTGGCTTACACTCGCCACATCAATCAAAGTACATAAATAGCATTACATCAATCAAACACTCATGGCCTGACTACGACGCCAAAATAAAAGATAACCCAACATGCGACACGGTCCCGATCACCCCAACTGGGCACCACTACTGATCATCAGGGAAAGACACGTAGTATCGGCGCGAGTCCTCGTCGAACTCCCACTTGAGCTCAAGCGCATCATCTGGAACGGAATCATCAGGCCCTGCATCTGGTTTGG
Organism: Triticum urartu; assembly: GCF_056163025.1. NCBI lineage: Eukaryota > Viridiplantae > Streptophyta > Magnoliopsida > Poales > Poaceae > Triticum > Triticum urartu. Next base: position 479,896,808 of record NC_141873.1, on the reverse strand, counting down.
AAGTAATCTGTGAGCCACAGGGACTCAGCAATCTCGCACCCTCGCGATCAAGACTATTTAAGCTTGTAGGTAAGGCAAGGTATAATATATGTGGAGCTGTGGCAAGCGACTAGCATTTATGGTGGCTAACCTGTTCGCAAAAGAGAGCGAGAAGAGGAGGCAAAGCGCGAGCGAGTAACTAGAGGGCAACCTGCGGCAAGCATTACTCCAACACCGTGTTCACTTCCCGGACTCCGCCGAGAAGAGACCATCACGGTAACTCACACAGTTGATTCATTTTAATTAAGTTAAGGTTCAAATTATCTACAACCAGACATTAACAAATTCCCATCTGCCCATAACCGTGGGCACGACTTTCAAAAGTTCAAATCCCTGCAGGGGAGTCCCAACTTAGCCCATGACAAGCTCTCACGGTCAACGAAGGAATAGACCTTCTCCCGAGACATTCGGATCAGACTCGGTATCCCGGTTATTCAAGACACTTCGACAAGTTAAAACCAATCCAGCAACACCGCCCGAATGTGCCGACAAATCCTGATAGGAGCTGCACATATCTCGTTCTCAGGGCACACTCAGATTGTCCTAGGTACGGGTAGGCCAGCCCAGAGTTGCCCTTGGTGGCCACCGGTAGCTGACAGGTGGACCAACACTCAGAGGAGCACTGGCCCCGGGGGGGGGGGGGGGGGGGGTTTAAAGAAGATGACCCTCGGGCTCCGGAAACCCAAGGGAAAAAGAGGCTAGGTGGCAAATGGTAAAACCAAGGTTGGGCATTGCTGGAAAAGCTTTAATCAAGGCGAACTATCAAGGGGTTCCCATTATCACCCAACCGCGTAAAGAACGCAAAATCCGGGAACATAACACCGATATGACGGAAACTAGGGCGGCAAGAGTGGAACAAAACACTAGGCGAGAGGCCGAGCCTTCCACCCTTTACCAAGTATATAGATGCATTAAGATAACAAGGCAATATAATGATATCCCAACAAGTAAATAATGTTCCAACAAGGAACGGTCTCCAATCTTCACCTGCAACTAGCAATGCTATAAGAGGGGCTGAGCAAAGCTGTAACATAGCCAATCAACGGTTTGCTAGGACATGGTGGGTTAGAGGTTTGACATGGCAATTTGGGAGGCATGATAAGCAAGTGGTAAGCATCGTAGCATAGGCATAGCAAAAGAGCGAGCATCTAGCAAAGCAAAGATAGTAGTGATTTCGAGGGTATGATCATCTTGCCTGCAAAGTTGTCAGAGTTGACTGGATCCTCGAAAGAAAACTCAACGGGCTCCTCGTTAGTGAACTCGTCTCTCGGCTCTACCCAAACAAGAGAAACAAGCAAACGGAACGCAATCAACCACGTGCAAAGTCAAACAACATGATGCAAACATGGTATGCTATGTGGGATGCGACATGTGATGCATATGCAAGATTTGACAAGGAATGCATGAACCTGGCCTGAACTTGGAAAACCAAGTGTGCTACTGGAAAGATGAGATGAAATCGCTTGAAAACGGTATAAAGAACGCCGGAATCGGAGTTACGGTTTGGGAATGGCAAGCAATTCAAATATGACCACGTTCTGTGATTTACAGCAAGTAGCCATCTAAATGCAACAAGATGAACATGCTACAGCACCCAAACATGGCATCAAAATACATGGCAGGGATCCGTTCATGATGCTTAACAAAATACTAGCACCGAGCTACGGCCAATTCATCCATTAACAGGTTCAAACAAGCATGGCAAAAATACATTTGGTAAACAGATTTCAGACTTAGTGAAATTAACACTTGTCTGGAATTTCAGATCAGGTAGCCTACTTTGGAGCATGAAAACAATATGCTAGAGGACCTGAACATGGCAAAGTAAAGCATGGCATGGAGCTACTCAAAGATCTTAACAAAATTCCCTTAGTGACCTTGAGCCAAAAGGGATCAGAAAATATATTTGCAAGCATGTGAACATGGCAAAACAATAATCAGTTCTCAGACTTGGTGAAAACTGGAGCATGCTGAAATAGATATCAAGTAGGCATGTTTACAATCTCGATGCACTCACTATAGAGCAAGTCATGACAATCTAAGCATACACCCATCAAGAATACACATTATACAAGCTAGACATGGCAAGAACAATAGCATAGCATGCACGGATCAACTACAACATCCTCGGCAAAAGTGCTAACAAGTAGACAATCTGCCCAGATTCACGAAATGGCAAAAGTAGAGCTCGATTGACTCAAGCTAGGGTGCTCCATAATTGCAAACAAAGACATGGATGGATAGAGCACTACAAGATTAACAAAACATCCTTACTGATCATCCTCAAAAAAGGCTCGAATCACTAGGAAACAACAAGAACATATGGCATATTGAGATAAACAGATCAAGGACTTAGTGGAAATGCTAAGTCCTTGAAATCAGCATTAACGAATGCACCACTTTGTAAGCTTGTGCTAGTCACCACACACATCACAAAAATACAAGGATTGCACCTCTGGATAGATGGCAAAACATATAACAAAACTCATGTAGAGCTCAAGGGTATATCATGCACACAATAATCATGGCAAAAATGACAAATATCTAAATGGAGCAGCAAATCTGACAATTATCTCAAATAGCACTCTTCCAACAGCATTTCTGGCATCAAGATGAACTCAAATGAAAATGATGCAATGAGAGGAAATGATGTGCTCTCTGAGGCGAACATTTTGATATGCTATATGACCAAAACGGAGCTACGGATGCAAAGTTACGATGCGATGAACAGGGGCAAAATAATTAGGGTTTCGGGCAAAAAAGTCAACCGATCCAATTTTTCAGATCGAGATCCGGCCGGCGCGGTTTACGAGGTTGGCCGGAGTCGGAGCTCGAGGTCGCCGGAGTTGCTCGGGGAGGCGGCGTGGAGCTCGCCGGAGAGGTAGCCGGCGCGGGCTCCGGGCGCGGCGGGGCGGCGTGGCCGGTGGTGGCGTCGGGCGGCGCGGGCGAGGCCGGGCCAGGGCGGCGCGGGCGAGGCCGGGCCAGGGCGGCGCGGGCGAGGCCGGCTGCGGGAGGTGCGGTGGCTCGGCGAGGAGGCGGCCGCCGGCGTGGCGGAGTGGCGGCCGTAGCCGGGGAGGAAGCGGCGCGGCGTGAGGGGCCTCGGGGCCCAGTTGGGCGGAGGAGAGGGCCGGCCCCGGGCCTCGCGGGCCGGCGGTGGGAGGCGGCGCGGCGGGCCACATGGCGGCCTAGGATTGGCAGCGGCGTGTGGCGGACGCTTCCGGCGCCGTCCGGACGTGTCCGGCGGCTCCGGAGATCCGATTTTTAGGGTTTGGACGAAGGGGATTCGGAATTTTCGGAGGGGGTGTATTTATAGGCATAGAGGGAGTTAGGAGTGTCCAAATGAGGTGCGGTTTTTGGCCACGCGATCTTGATCGAACGCTCTAGATGATGGAGAGGGTTTTGGTGGGTTTTGGGCCAACTTGGAGGGGTGTTGGGCTGCAACACACACGAGGCCTTTTCGGTCCCTCGGTTAACCGTTGGAGCATCAAACGAAGTCCAAATGGTACGAAACTTGATAGGCGGTCTACCGGTAGTGAACCAAGGCCGCTTGGCAAGTCTCGGTCCAATCCGGAAATGTTTAATCCCCACACACGAAGGAAAGGTAGAAATGACCACCGGAGGAGAACGAAGCGCCGGAATGCAAAACGGACAACGGAGAAAATGCTCGAGTGCATGAGATGAACACGTATGCAAATGCAATGCACATGATGACATGATATGAGATGCATGACAAAGATAACAACACACGGAGACAAAAACCCAAACCCGAGAAAATAAAATAACTTAACGCCAGAAACAACAAGAGTTGGAGTACATATTGGGAAAATCATATCCGGGGTGTTACAAAACCATTAAAACACGTTTAAAATATGAAAATGGAAAACTAAGTTCAGATCATTCTTCACTGTGAAATCAAGCTTTGGTGATTTTTTTAATTTTCAAAAACCGAAGCGAACCCTAACTCCTCTCCTTGGTTTCTATGAAATGTTGTATGGGATAGCTCGTATGTGTGAAGGTTTTTTCATGAAAATGTCCATAGACAAAGTATATATTTTTGGTTGGTAACATGTCACACAAGACAACATTGTGCGCAGGTTTTATATTTTTTGATTTTTTTAAATTAATGGTGCTTATTTGACCTCGATCGTGCTAGCTAGGTTTTTTGTAAATGTTCGTATACCAAGTTTAGTATATTTCCTCGTTAGTGTGTCTTATAAAACGATGAACAGCGAAGGTTTCATATATTTTCAATTTTTTAAAATTAAATATGATCAGTCAAATCCTTGGAAACACCGTTGACCAGCTCAAAACCCCTCTAAACCCAGCGGGGTTTTGCCTAACCCTAGCTCCGAACGTCAGTCGTCCGATCAAACCCTAGCGCCAAGCGACAACCCTCAGATGTGGTCTTCTAGAAGGAATTCTGAGGGCAGGCTGCGTGCAGGCTCCGCGCCGTTGGATCACATGGACGGCTCCACGTCGTTGGATCGTGGGGCGATCGACGGGACTTGTTGGTTGTGCCTCCCCTTTCTTCTACTACTTATTCTGCGGCGGCGAGAGGAGCCACTCCTCTGCTTCTTCTTCTCCGGCGACGAGAGAAGCCACTCCTTTGCATATTCTTCTCTGACGACTTTGGGCGATATGTCGAGCTCCACTTCAGCCTCCCGCCCCTCGTGGACCCAGTATGGTCCACTTCCCATGGAGCGATGTCCTGACTACTGCTACCTCTTGAGCACTGCATTGGTTTTCCCTTGAAGAGGAAAGGGTGATGCAACAAAGTAGCGTAAGTATTTCCCTCAGTTTTTGAGAACCAAGGTATCAATCCAGTAGGAGACTACACGTAAGTCCCTCGTACCTGCACAAACAAATAAGAACCTCGCAACCAACGCGATAAAGAGGTTGTCAATCCCCTCACGGTCACTTACGGGAGTGAGATCTGATAGAGATAGTAAAAATAAGATAAATATTTTTGGTATTTTTATGATATAGATTGAAAGTAAAGATTGCAAAATAAAATAGATTGGAAACTTATATGATAAAAGATAGACCCGGGGCCATAGGTTTCACTAGTGGCTTCTCTCAAGATAGCATAAGTATTACAGTGGGTGAACAAATTACTGTCGAGAAATTGATAGAAAAGTGCATAATTATGAGAATATCTAGGCATGATCATGTATATAGGCATCACGTCTGCGACAAGTAGACCGAAACGATTCTGCATCTACTACTATTACTCCACACATCGACGGCTATCCAACATGCATCTAGAGTATTAAGTTCATAAGTGTAGGATCTAGAAGTAGATGTGTCTAGAGGGGGGGGTGATTAGACACTTAGTTTTAAAGTTGCAATTTTTTGGCCTCGGTTTGACCGATTACTCAAACTCGGTGGGACCGATTTGGGTAATAAGTGAAACAGAGAGTTGGCCAAGCAAACTCGGTGGGGCCGATTGCATATCTCGGTGGGACCGAAAATATTGCAATAGGTAACAGAGAGTTTGCAAGCCCATCTCGGTGAGACCGAGATCCCATCGGTGAGACTGAACTGATTAGGGTTTCTGGCAGTGGCTATGACAGGTGAAACTCGGTGGCGCCGGATAGGAATAATCGGTAGGTCCGAGTTTGGCTTTGGGTTTAGGTCATATGTGGAAGTGGGAAAGTAGCTGAGGATTTTGGAGCATATCATTAAGCACAAGAAGCAAGAGGCTCATTAAGCAACACCTCATCCCTCCTTGATAGTATTGGCTTTTCCTATGGACTCAATGTGATCTTGGATCACTAAAATGTAAAGTGAAGAGTCTTGAGCTTGAAGCTTTAGCCAATCCTTTGTCCTTAGCATCTTGAAGGAGTTCCCACAACCTTTAGTCCATGCCACTCCATTGTTGAACTTATCTGAAACATGCTAGATAGAAATTTTAGTCCAACAAGAGATATGTTGTCATCAATTATCAAAACCACCTCGGGAGCACTTGTGCTTTCAATAAGAATAGAGTAATGCATTAGGCAAGATGACATGATGTAGAGGGATAAACTCAAGCAATATGATATAAACCCCATCTTTTTATCCTCGATGGCAACAATACAATACGTGCCTTGCTGCCCCTGCTGTCACTGGGAAAGGACACCGCAAGATTGAACCCAAAGCTAAGCACTTTTCCCATTGCAAGAATAATCAATCTAGTAGGCCAAACCAAACTGATAATTCGAAGAGACTTGCAAAGATAACCAATCATACATAAAAGATTTCAGAGAAGAATCAAATATTGTTCATAGATAACTTGATCATAAACCCGCAATTCATCGGATCTCGACAAACACACCGCAAAAAGAGTTACATCAAATAGATCTCCAAGAAGATCGAGGAGAACGTTGTATTGAGATCCAAAGAGAGAGAAGAAGCCATCTAGCTAATAACTATGGACCCGAAGGTCTGAGGTAAACTACTCACACATCATCGGAGAGGCTATGGTGTTGATGTAGAACCCCTCCGTGATCGATGCCCCCTCCAGCGGAGTTGCGGAAAAGGCCCCAAGTTGGGATCTCTTGGGTACAAAAGGTTGCGACAGTGGAAATAGGGTTTCGTGGTGCTCCTGGATGTTTTCGGGGTAGGGCGCGCCCAGGGGGGTAGGCGCGCCCCCTGCCTCGTGGCCTCCTTGTTGGTTGCTTGACGTCCACTCCAAGTCCCCTGGATCACGTTTGTCCCAAAAATAACTCTCCCGAAGGTTTCATTCCGTTTGATATTCCTTTTCTGCGAAACACTGAAATAGGCAAAAAAACAACAATTTGCACTAGGCCTTGGGTTAGTAGGTTAGTCCCAAAAATAATGTAAAAGTGTATAAATAAGCCCATTAACATCCAAAACAGATAATATAATAGCATGGAACAATCAAAAATTATAGATACGTTGGAGACGTATCAAACATCCCCAAGCTTAATTCCTGCTCGTCCTCGAGTAGGTAAATGATAAAAATAGAATTTTTGATGTGGAATGCTACCTAACATAATTCTCAATGTAATTTTCTTTATTGTGGCATGAATGTTCAGATCTGAAAGATTCGAGACAAAAGTTTAATATTGACATAAAAATAATAATACTTCAAGCATAGTAACTAAGCAATCATGTCTTCTCAAAATAACATGGCAAAAGAAAGTTCATCCCTACAAAATCATATAGTTTGGTCATGCTTCATTTTCGCCGCACAAGAATGCTCTCATATTGCACAACCCCAATGACAGGCCAAGCAATTGCTTCATATTTCAGTAATCTGAAACTTTTTTCAACTCTCACGCAATACATGAGTGTGAGCCATGTATATAGCACTATGGGTGTAATAGAACACTACAAAAAAGACACATCCGTGACATTTTGGGCCGAACAAATTTTTTTCTGTCATACATATGACACTTCTATGACGATAATTGTGACAAACCCCGGTATCATCATAGATGTGGTGGGCTCCTACTTCTATGACAAAAAATCATGACAGAAAATGGGTTTTTCGTCCTGGGCGGGCCAGAGACGCAGCTGCATGACATTCTTTGGGCCGTCCATGATGGAAAAAACCATGGTAGAAGCGAGGGCAAGGAAAATTTCGGGGAGTTCCCGGTTATGGTGGGAGGTCGGGGGCCGAGCGATGCGCGTTTCTCTCGTACATGTACACGCGTGTGTGCGAGGCGTTGGCTCTAACTGAACCCGAGCAATTGCACTGCAGGCTATGTGTTACTAAACCCAAGCGATCGATCGATGGTTATTAACTGAACCCGATTGAGCGATTCCTTCGCTACTGCTCCTAACTGAAGCCGATCGATGCTGCCTTTGGATGAACAGTGAGCGTTGCGGGAGGGGGGGGGGTTGGATGAATAGTTCCCGGTGGGAGTGGATGAACAGGACCCCGTGGTGTTGCCTCTGGATGAACAGGACCCCTATCGATCGAGCCGATTGGGGCTGGATGAACAGGACCCTGTGGAGGGCTGGATGAACAGGACCACCCCGTGGAGGGCAGGATGAACAGTAGACGGTGGAGGGCAGGATGAACAGTAGCCCGTGGAGGGGTGGTTGAACAGGAGCCTGATGACCCACAAGTATAGGGGATCAATCGTAGTCCTTTCGATAAGTAAGAGTGTCGAACCCAACGAGGAGCAGAAGGAAATGATAAGCAATTTTCAGCAAGGTATTCTCTGCAAGTACTGAAATAAGTGGTAACAAATAGTTTTGTGATAGGATAAATTGTAACGAGCAACATGTAATAAAAGTAAATAAAGTGCAGCAAGGTGGCCCAATCCTTTTTGTAGCAACGGACAAGCCGGAACAAACTCTTATAATAGGAAAAGCGCTCCCGAGGACACATGGGAATATCGTCAAGCTAGTTTTCATCACGTTCATATGATCCGCGTTCGATACTTTGATAATTTGATATGTGGGTGGACCGGTGCTTGGGTGCTGTTCTTACTTGAACAAGCATCCCACTTATGATTAACCTCTATTGCAAGCATCCGCAACTACAACAAAAGTATTAAGGTAAACCTAACCATAGCATGAAACATGTGGATCCAAATCAGCCCCTTATGAAGCAACGCAAAAACTAGGGTTTAAGCTTCTGTCACTCTAGCAACCCATCATCTACTTATTACTTCCCAATGCCTTCCTCTAGGCCCATATAATGGTGAAGTGTTATGTAGTCGACGTTCACATAACACCACTAGAGGCTAGACAACATACATCTTATCAAAATATCAAATGAATACCAAATTCACATGACTACTCATAGCAAGACTTCTCCCTTGTCCTCAGGAACGAACGTAATTACTCACAAAGCATATTCATGTTCATAATCAGAGGGGTAATAATATGCATATAGGATCTGAACATATGATCTTCCACCAATTAAACCAACTAGCATAAACTACAAGGAGTAATCAACACTACTAGCAACCTACTAGCACCAATCCCGAACTTTGAGACAACAATTGGATACAAGAGATGAACTAGGGTTTGGAGATGAGATGGTCCTGGTGAAGATGTTGATGGAGATTGCCCTCTCCCGATGAGAGGAGCGTTGGTGATGACGATGGTGATGATTTCCCCCTCCGGGAGGGAAGTATCCCCGGCAGAACAGCTCTGCCGGAGCTTTAGATTAGATCCGCCAAGGTTCCGCCTCATGGCGACGGAGTCTCGTCCCGAAAAGTTCCTTCCTATTTTTTTCTCATCGAAAGACCTCATATAGGAGAAGATGGGCATCGGAGAGCCACCAGGGAGCCCACGAGGTAGGGGGCGCGCCCTAGGGAGGGGGCGTCCCCCACCCTCGTGAGAAGGGTGTGGGCCCCCTGGCCTTCATCTTTGGCGAGGATTTTTCTTTATTTCTTTTAAGATGTCCCGTGAAGTTTCAGGACTTTTGGAGTTGCAGAGAATAGTCCTCTAATATTTGCTCCTTTTCCAGCCCAGAATTCCAGCTGCCAGCATTCTCCCTCTTTATGTAAACCTTGTAAAATAAGAGAGAATAGCCATAAGTATTGTGACATAAAGTGAAATAACAGTCCATAATGCAATAAGTATCGATATAAAAGCATGATGCAAAATGGATGTATCAACTCCCCCAAGCTTAGACCTCGCTTGTCCTCAAGCGAAAAGCCGATAACAATAAATATGTCCTCATGTTTAGAGGTAGAGGCGTCGAAAATAAAATACGAACATGAAGGCATCATGATTATTCTTATAACAGCAACATATATAGATTTTGTCATGTGATTACTTATGTTCAAGTGATGATCTATTCACAATGCAAAAGTATAAATCATAAACTTTATTGGGCTCCAACAAACTATAATCTCAGTCATTGAAGCAATTGCAATTTATCATAACATCGGAAAGAGTCTATGTTAGAGCTAAAAAGCAAGTCCACATACTCAACTATCATTTAGTCCTCCATAATTGCTAACACTCACGCAATACTTGTGGTTACGGAGTTTTAATCGGACACAGAGAAAGATAGGGGCTTATAGTTTTGCCCCACAACTTTTTACCTCAAGGGTAATGTCAACAATAATGGTTCATGCTCCCCTACATCCAATTAGATATATATATATATATCATGTTCTTTCCAACATGCTGAGCTTGCCAAAGGATAAAATGAAAAAGGAAAGGTGAAGATCACCGTGACTCTTGCATAAGGTAGAAGATAATAATAAAGGATAGGCCCTTCGCAGAGGGAAGCAGCGGTTGCCATGCGCTTTTATGGTTGGATATATAAAATCTAAATGCGAAAGAATGTCACTTTATATTGCCACTTGTGATATGAACCTTTATTATGCAGTCCATCTCTTTTATTACTTCCACATCACAAGATCGTATAAAGCTTATTTCTCCCACACCAATCAATCATACATATTTAGAGCAATTTTTATTGCTTTGCACCGATGACAACTTACTTGAAGGATCTTACTCAATCCATAGGTAGATATGGTGGACTCTCATGGCAAAACTGGTTTTGGGATATTTGGAAGCACAAGTAGTATTTCTACTTGGTGCTGAGAATTTGGCTAGCATGAGGGGGAAAGGCAAGCTCAACAAGTTAGAGGAACCATGACAACATACTTTATCTCAGATATAAGAAAGACATAACTAATTACGTTGTCTTCCTTGTCCAACATCAACTCTTTAGCATGTCATATTTTAATGAGTGCTCCCAATCATAAAAGATGTCAATGATAATATATCTATATGTGAAAACCTCTCTTTCCTTATTACTTCCTATTAATTGCAACAATGACCAAAGCTATGTCTGCCAATTCCCAACAACTTTTAATCATCATACTCTTTCTATGTGAAGTCATTACTCTCAATAAGATCAATATGAACTTTTTGTTTCTTTTTATTCTTTTTCTCTTTTCTTTTATTCACCCAAGATCATGGAAAAATAATCAAGCCCTTGACTCAACACTAATCTTTATTATATATAGCTCACAGACTTGATTACATAGAGAGATCATAAAGCAAAACTCAGAGCTAGATCATGCCATAAACTTTATTCTACTAGATCAAGATACTACTAATAGGATTAAACTAAGAAAAACGGTAAAGATAGGAGTTGTGATTGTGATACGATACCGGGGCACCTCCCCCAAGCTTGGCAGTTGCCAAGGGGAGTGCCCATACCCAGGTGATTATGTCTCCTTGGTTGGTGAAGAAGGTGGTGGTGATGTTAATGATGGATAGTCACACATCGAGCGTAGGAGGTCTTCTAATTTGCGGATAATGCCTTTGAGTGCGATGATATGCTCCTTCAACAAAATATTTTCACGTGTGAGATACTTATTTTGTATACGAGCTAACTCAATCATCTTGAAAGCTTCAATCTCAGTTGGGGAAAGAAGATTGTGATCAAGTTGAAGGATGTCTTCTGTTGCCGGAACTTGGTCCTCCGTGGCCTTCTTGATCCCTTCATCCTTGTTGATCTCCATGGGTTCTTCCCTCTTCAGCTCTATCTTCATTAGCCAAGCATCGTTGCCCTCATGGTTGGAGGAGGAGGGAGACAACATGATGCCTAGCCTGGGAAACCCTGACAGAAAACAGCTCGAAACAAGAACAAAGGAGGTTTGCGTGATACAGGGGTCAAAACCTTCGGGAGAATATATAATGAAATTTTACCGACCAAAATATGTGACGTGCACGAAAACGGAGTCCGGAAGGCACACGAGGTGCTCACGAGGTAGGGGGGCGAGCCCAGGGGGGTAGGGCACGCCCACCACCCTCGTGGGGCCCTCGTGTCCTTCCCGGACTGCTACTTATTTTTCTATTTTTCTAAATATTCCAAAACGGAGAAATATTGCCTTAAAAATTGTTTTGGAGTCGGTTTACTTACCGTACCACATACCTATTCCTTTTCGGAGTCTGAAACGTTCCGGAAAGTATCCCTTATGTATTCCTCCGGGGTTATGGTTTCAATAATATTGGTTTCAACATTTATGGGATTACCTGAGATATAATGTTTAATTCTTTGACCATTTACCACCTTCGGATTTGTGCCCTCGAAGTTGTTGAAATTTATGGCACCGGAACGATAGACCTCTTCGATAACATAGGGGCCTTCCCATTTAGAGAGAAGTTTTCCTGCAAAAAATCTTAAACGAAAGTTGTATAGCAATACATAATCACCTACATTAAACTCACGCTTTTGTATCCTTTTGTCATGCCATGTTTTAACTTCTTCTTTAAACAACTTGGCATTTTCATAAGCTTGGGCTCTCCATTCATCAAGTGAGCTAATATCAAATAACCTCTTCTCACCGGCAAGTTTAAAATCATAGTTGAGTTCTTTGATAGCCCAGTATGCCTTATGTTCTAGTTCGAGAGGTAAGTGACATGCTTTTCCATAAACCATTTTATACGGAGACATACCCATAGGATTTTTGTATGCAGTTCTATAAGCCCATAATGCATCATCAAGTTTCTTAGACCAATTCTTTCTAGACCTATTAACAGTCTTTTGCAAAATTAATTTGAGCTCTCTATTGCTCAATTCTACTTGACCACTAGACTGTGGGTGATAATGAGATGCAATTCTATGATTAGCATCATATTTAGCAAGCATTTTATAGAAGGCACCACGAATAAAGTGTGAACCACCATCAGTCATTAAATATCTAGGGACTCCAAACCTCGGGAAAATAACTTCCTTAAGCATTTTAATAGAAGTGTTATGATCAGCACTACTAGTTGGAATAGCTTCTACCCACTTAGTAACGTAATCAACAGCAACTAAAATATGTGTGTATCCATTAGAGGCAGGAAAAGGTCCCATATAATCAAAGACCCAAACATCAAACGGTTCAATAACAAGTGAATAATTCATAGGCATTTCTTGACGTCTACTAATATTACCAATTCTTTGACATTCATCACAAGACAAGACAAACTTACGGGCATCCTTGAAGAGAGTAGGCCAATAAAAACCAGATTGCAATACCTTATGTGCATTTCTATCTCCAGCGTGGTGTCCTCCATAAGCCTCGGAATGACACTTGTGTAGGATCTGTTCCTGTTCATGCTCAGGTACACAACGTCTAATAACACCATCTACTCCTTCTTTATAAAGATGTGGGTCATCCCAAAAGTAATGTCTTAAATCATAGAAAACCTTTTTCTTTTGTTGGTATGTGAAGCTAGGTGGTATAAACTTAGCAACAATATAATTAGCATAATCAGGATACCATGGAGTACTACGAGAAGTACTTATAACATTTAATTGTTCATCAGGAAAGTCATCATTAATAGGTAGTGCGCCATCAAGAATATTTTCTAACCTAGATAAGTTGTCTGCAATGGGGTTCTCAGCTCCCTTTCTATCAACAATATTCAAATCAAATTCTTGTAGCAAGAGAACCCATCTAATAAGTCTAGATTTAGCATCTTTCTTTTCCATAATATATTTAATAGCAGCATGATCAGTTTGAATAATTACTTTAGAATCAACAATATAAGATCTGAACTTATCACAAGCAAATACAACTGCTAAAAGCTCTTTTTCAGTAGTAGCATAATTTCTTTGAGCATTGTCTAGAGTCTTACTAGCATAATGAATAACATTTAATTTCTTATCAACTCTTTGCCCTAGAACAACACCTACAGCATAATCACTAGCATAAAACATAATTTCAAAGGGTAGGTTCCAATCAGGTGGCTGAACAACAGGTGTAGTGACTAATGCTTTCTTAAGTATTTCAAATGCTTCTACACAATCATCATCAAAGACAAATGGTATATCTTTTTGCAATAAATTAGTCAGAGGCCGAGAAATTTTTGAGAAGTCCTTAATGAACTTCCTGTAAAATCCGGCGTGACCAAGGAAACTTCTTATACCTTTGATGTCCTTGGGACATGGCATCTTTTCAATAGCATCAACCTTGGCTTTATCAACTTCAATACCTCTTTCAGAAACTTTGTGCCCCAAGACAATACCTTCATTAACCATAAAGTGACACTTTTCCCAATTCAAGACAAGATTAGTTTCTTCACATCTTTGCAAAACTTGATCAAGATTGCTCAAGCAATCATCAAAAGAGGAACCATAGACGGAAAAGTCGTCCATGAAAACCTCACAAATCTTTTCACAAAAGTCAGAGAATATAGCCATCATGCATCTTTGAAAGGTAGCAGGTGCATTACATAAACCAAAAGGCATACGTCTATAAGCAAAAGTACCAAAAGGGCATGTAAAAGTAGTCTTTGATTGATCTCTAGCCGACACAGGTATTTGAGAGAAACCAGAATAACCATCTAGAAAGCAATAGTGTGTGTGTTTGAATAATCTTTCTAGCATTTGATTAATAAAAGGTAAGGGGTAATGATCTTTCTTAGTAGCTTTATTTAATTTGCGGAAATCAATTACCATCCTATAACCTATGATAATTCTTTATGGAATCAATTCATCTTTATCATTAGGAACAACAGTAATACCTCCCTTCTTAGGGACACAATGGACAGGACTTACCCACTCACTATCAGCAACGGGATATATTATACCTGCCTCCAGAAGCTTTAGTATTTCTTTTCTTACCACTTCTTTCACTTTAGGATTCAGACGTCGTTGAGGATCATGAACTGGTTTGGCATCTGCTTCCAAATTTATTTTATGTTGACATAAAGTGGGACTAATGCCCTTAAGATCATCAAGAGTATATCCAATAGCAGCACGGTGTTTCTTCAGAGTTTTCAATAATCTTTCTTCTTCATGCTCTGAAAGGTTAGCACTAATAATAACAGGATATATCTTCTTTTCATCAAGATAAGCATATTTAAGATTATCAGGCAAAGGTTTAAGCTCAAACACGGGATCACCCTTGGGTGGAGGAGGATCCCCTAGGATTTCAACAGGCAAATTGTGTTTCAGAACAGGTTCCTGTTTAAACAATACTTCATCTATTTCCCTTCTTTCATTCATGAACATATCATTTTCATGGTCTAGCACATAGTGTTCTAAAGGATCACTAGGAGGTACGGCAATAGAAGCAAGACCAATAATTTCATCCTTACTAGGCAATTCTTCCTCACGATGTTGTTTACTAAATTTAGAGAAAGTAAACTCATGAACCATATCATCCAAACCAACAGTAACAATATTCTTAGTGCAGTCTATGGTAGCATTGACAGTATTTAAGAAGGGTCTACCAAATATAATTGGACAAAAGCTATCTTGCGGAGAAGTAAGAACAAGAAAATCAGCAGGATATTTAGTTTTCCCACACAAGACTTCAACATCTCTAACAATTCCAATTGGTGCAATAGTATCTCTATTAGCAAGTTTAATAGTAACATCAATATCTTCTAACTCAACAGGTGCAATTTCATTCTTAATTTCTTTGTATAAGTCATGAGGTATAACACTAGCACTAGCACCCATATCACATAAGCCATGATAACAGTGATCTCCTATTTTAACAGAAATAACAGACACGCCTACCACAGGTCTATGTTTATCCTTATCACAAGGTTTAGCAATTCTAGCAGTTTCACCTCGAACTGAATAACATGCACATCAATATTATCAGACAAGAGATCTTTAACAATAGCAATATTAGGTTCTACTTTAACTTGCTCAGGAGGTGTATAAGTTCTAATATTGCTTTTACGGACAACAGTTGAAGCTTTAGCATGATCCTTTATTCTAACAGGGAAATGTGGTTTCTCAATATAAGAAGTAGGAACAATAGGATCATTATAAGTGACAGTCTTTTCTTCAACTTTAATAGGTGCAACTACTTTTACTTCTATGGGAGGATGATATTTAAACCACTTCTCCTTAGGGAGATCAACATAAGTAGCAAAAGATTCACAGAAAGAAGCTACTATCTCAGAGTCAAGTCCATATTTAGTGCTAAACTTACGGAAAATATCGGTATCCATAAAAGATTTAACACAATCAAACTTAGGTGTCATACCTGACTCCTTACCTTCGCCGAGGTCCCAACCTTCAGAGTTGCGTTTAATTCTATCCAATAAATTCCATCTGAATTCAATAGTCTTCATCATAAAAGAGCTAGCACAAGAAGTATCGAGCATGGCGCGATTGTTTTCAGAAAGCCGAGCATAAAAACTTTGCATAACTATTTCTCTTGAGAGCTCATGATTGGGGAATGAATATAACATTGATTTAAGCCTTCCCCAAGCTTGAGCGATGCTTTCTCCTTCGCGAGGCCAAAAATTATATATATAATTGCGATCACGATGAACAAGATGCATAGGGTAATACTTTTGATGAAATTCCAGCTTCAATCTTTTATAGTCCCACGATCTCATATCATCACATAGCCTATACCATATCAATGCGTCTCCCTTCAAAGATAAAGGGAAGACCTTCTTCTTAGCAACATCATCGGGCATACCTGCAAGCTTAAATAATCCACAAACTTCATCAACATATATTAAGTGCTCATCAGGATGCTTTGTTCCATCTCCTGTAAAAGGGTTAGCTAGCAGTTTTTCTATCATACCCGAAGGATACTCATAAGGAATTTCATTTTCAATAGGTTCAGTTGGTTGAGGAGCAACTCTTTGCTCTACTGGACGGGGTGAAGATACCCCGAACAAGCCCCTCAGAGAATTACTTTCCATAGTAACAAGTGACAGTAAATTTCAGCACACTATATAAATTTTTCCTTACCAAATTCCACCTACCAAAGGCACTACACTCCCCGGCAACGGCGCCAGAAATGAGTCTTGATGACCCACAAGTATAGGGGATCTATCATAGTCCTTTCGATAAGTAAGAGTGTCGAACCCAACGAGGAGCAGAAGGAAATGATAAGCGGTTTTCAGCAAGGTATTCTCTGCAAGTACTGAAATAAGTGGTAACAAATAGTTTTGTGATAGCATAAATTGTAACGAGCAACAAGTAACAAAAGTAAATGAAGTGCAACAAGGTGTCCCAATCCTTTTTGTAGCAAAGGACAAGCCGAAACAAACTCTTATAATAGGAAAAGCGCTCCCGAGGACACATGGAAATATCGTCAAGCTAGTTTTCGTCACGTTCATATGATTCGCGTTCGATACTTTGATAATTTGATATGTGCGTGGACCGGTGCTTGGGTGCTATTCTTACTTGAACAAGCATCCCACTTATGATTAACCTCTATTGCAAGCATCCGCAACTACAACAAAAGTATTAAGGTAAACCTAACCATAGCATGAAACATGTGGATCCAAATCAGCCCCTTACGAAGCAACGCATAAACTAGGGTTTAAGCTTCTATCACTCTAGCAACCCATCATCTACTTATTTACTTCCCAATGCCTTCCTCTAGGCCCATATAATGGTGAAGTGTTATGTAGTCGACGTTCACATAACACCACTAGAGGCTAGACAACATACATCTTATCAAAATATCAAACGAATACCAAATTCACATGACTACTCATAGCAAGACTTCTCCCTTGTCCTCAGGAACGAACGTAATTACTCACAAAGCATATTCATGTTCATAATCAGAGGGGTAATAATATGCATATATGATCTGAACGTATGATCTTCCAACAATTAAACCAACTAGCATCAACTACAAGGCGTAATCAACACTACTAGCAACCTACTAGCACCAATCCCGGACTTTGAGACAAGAATTGGATACAAGAGATGAACTAGGGTTTGGAGATGAGATGGTGCTAGTGAATATGTTGATGGAGATTGCCCTCTCCCGATGAGAGGAGCGTCGGTGATGACGATGGTGATGATTTCCCCCTCCGGGAGGGAAGTATCCCTGGCAGAACAGCTCTGCCGGAGCTCTAGATTGGATCCGCCAAATTTCCACCTCATGGCGGCGGAGTCTCGTCCTGAAAAGTTCCTTCCTATTTTTTCTCATCGAAAGACCTCATATAGGAGAAGATGGGCATCGAAGAGCCACCAGGGGGCCCACGAGGTAGGGGGGCGCGCCCTAGGGGGGGCGCCCCCCACCCTTGTGAGAAGGCTGTGGGCCCCTGGCCTTCATCTTTGGCGAGGATTTTTCTTTATTTCTTTTAAGATGTCCCGTGAAGTTTCAGGACTTTTGGAGTTGCGGAGAATAGGCCTCTAATATTTGCTCCTTTTCCAACCCAGAATTCCAGCTACCGGCATTCTCCCTCTTTATGTAAACCTTGTAAAATAAGAGAGAATAGCCATAAGTATTGTGACATAAAGTGGAATAACAGTCCATAATGCAATAAATATCGATATAAAAGAATGATGCAAAATGGACGTATCAGAGCCCGTGGAGAGGGCTGGTTGAACAGTAGCCGGTGGAGTAGCGCGCGGTGGAGGCTGGATGAACAGGATCCCGTGGATGAACAGTCGCAGGTGGAGGCTGGAGGAGGTCGACGGTGGATGAACAGTAGCTCGTGGAGGCTGGAGGGCGTCGACGGTGGAGATGAACAGTATCCCATGGAGTCCCGTTTTGCGGTACGCCACACCCCTGCCGATGAACAGGACCCCTGTTTCGACCGTAGCGCTCCAACACAAGTCCGTTTCGTTCATTTTGCGGTACACCACACCCCTCCCGATCAACAGGACCCCCGTTTCGACCATAGGAGGTCCATTTCCTCCGTTTTGCGGTACGCCAGACCCCTCCCTATTTCCTCCGTTTTGCGGTACGCCGGTCCTTGTTTCCATGCCTGTTTCGTCCAAGCCCTCCCGATGAACACGGCCACGCATTCCGTTTTGACCCAGCCGGTTGTAACATCCCAAATTTTCAATTTGGAATGTTATACACTAGATCATCATGCATATCATATTTTCATGCATTTTGGTTGATCCTAGAAATTTCACGCAACTCAAGGACCTTCGGAGAGAGTTGGAGATTTCGTTATTTTCATATTTGAGAATTTTCTCGAATTTGAAAAAAGGATCATTTGATTTATTTATTTCATCTTCAATAATTTTTCCAATATCAAAAATGAGAGAGGGAATAATATGACTTTCCCAAAATTGAGGAAAAATGAAGATTTAATAAATAGATCAAGTTCTGGTTTTGCCGGAGTTTTATTTGCATTTTATTTGGATAGGGAAAAATGCGCGTTTTCGAAAATTGCATTTTAGGCCCGGAGAAAAGTTCATTTTGTTCGGCTCATTTTTAGGAGTTGGAGAAAATTTACTTTAGAATTTTGGAGTTCGTTTAGTTTTCTTTTCTGTGTTTTTCTGCGCGCGGAAACTATTTAAAAAAACAAAAAAAAGAGAGCCAGGCCAGCCGGGCCAAAGGCCCAGCCAGCCGGCCGCCTCCCAGCCACGTGCGCGCCAGCGCCAGGCGCAGGCCGCCGCCTCGCCTCGCTCAAGCCGAGTCCGGCTTGGACTCTGGCCGGTTAGCCCCTCCCCTTTCCTTTGTTTCGTTTTCCTTTTCCTAATCCTAGTCTATTTCTTGTCCCCTACCCTAAGTAAACCCCCCTCCCCAATATAAATACCCCAACACCCCCCCCTAAATCATCAAACTCAAACCCCAAGCCCTCCACTGCACCCCACCCAGCGCCCTACACCGCCGCCGCACCCCACACCCGCGCCGCCGCACCTTGCCCACGCCGCCGCCCTACGCCACGCCGCCGGAGCCCCTCGCCGGAGACCTCGCCGGAGGTTGTCCCGCGTCTCTTTTCCTCGGATCGTTTTCTTCTAATCGTTCCGATTCTTTTCTTCTCTTCCGATTCGTTTTCTAGATCGGTTTTCCGTTTCTTTTTTGTTTTCTTCTCCGAAACCCTAGATCGGATTCGTTTTCTTTTCCGATTTAGATGCCTTTTGACCGTTCGCCGGACCGTTCGTCCTAACGAACGTGATCACCGGATTCTTCTAGGTTAACGAACGTCCGTTCGTTTAGCCGTTCTTCGTTTTCATTCTCGTCAGATTTATTCCGCGTCTTTTCCGCGATCGCGATCTCAGATCCGATCTTCATTCTAGTCTTTCTTCTCGCTCGTTTATCGGAATCAGGTGATTCAAGCGCCTGGAGTTTCGTCTCGAAACCGCTGTTCCGTCTAATCAACTTAAACAAGTTTTTGCCCCGGTAAAATTTGACCTAGTTTCAACTTGCCAGAACCGAGTTGTTTTCTTCCACCGTTTGTTTTCCGTTTCTTTGTTCGGTTCGTTCTTTCTTTGCAACCGGAGTTCTTAAGTTGAACTATCTGGTTCGTTTTTTTTGTTCGAGTTTTACCTGTGCATTAGATGAGTACTTATTGTATGCTTGTTGTTTGTCTGTGATAGATTACCCGGATTGCGCCGCTTGTTACTTCGAAACCCTAGGTCTCGCGGATCATCAGCAAGGCAAGCAACACTTTGATCATACCTTTTCTACAACCCATGTTTTATTGCATTAGATCAATCCTCTCATATTGCATGATTAGGATCTAATTAAATTGTGGGATGGGAAGTAGATGAGGTAGTACCTATTACCTGTATTATTATGAAACCTTTGGGAGCTACTTCTACGTTTGCTTATTATGCCATGCTATGCTAGTAGACGTGGATTGGGTGAGTGATATCCATGACAGATGTGAGTTGATAATTTTAATGGTATATCTAAGGTGGCAACTTAAACACACATCTGGGTGGATTGAGGCACCTGATGTCTATCAGGACTTGCCTGTTTTTTTTTCGGACCGCCACCCAGGCTCAAAGGTATCATAAGATAATTCATGCTAGAAACCTCCGTGTGTAGCCACATGCTACTATGGGCTCTGGCATTGTTGACTAAGTTGTGCGAACTCTTACGGGGTGGACTAGCATATGTAGGGGTTGTAGGTGGTACGGTCTACCCCACATGTAAGGTGCTAGTGCTTCTGAAAGACTATGTCTCGGTCATCCGTTTCTCAAACACCATGTAGTGCGAGGAACCAAACGGAGGCGATCGAGTCATGTGGGGAAAAGTGCGCAAACCTCTGCAGAGTGTACAAACTAATCATGATTAGCCGTGTCCCCGGTTATGGACAACTTGAGTATCTAGTACTTGAATATCATGTGAATCTCATCATGTTACTTCTAATTAATGTTGTTGGGTTTTAATTGTTCACTTAATTGGGATCGGAATGCTGTCAACCATTCTCGTTGTTTCACAACTACCATGATAGTTAAATAATTTTATTCCTTTGCAGTAGGGAAAACTAGCTTTACGCAAAACTGTAACCATAGAGCTTTCCACCAGCCATATATGCATATAGTATAGCTGTTTCATTTCCATTACTCTCTATGTGTTACATTGTCAGCATATTCCATGTGCTGACCCGTTTTCGGGCTGCAACTTCTCATGTTGCAGACTTTTCAGACGACGAGTAAGGTGCTTTTAGGTCGTGGTTCTATACTCAGTGATGCCGCTGGAGTTGATGGACCCATTTATCTTCCAAGTCTTCCGCTGTTATCGACACTAGATGGCCTTAAGCCATATTTATTGTAAAAAGTTCTCTTTGAGACAACGATGTAATAAGTGTGATTGCCACTCTGCTATAAATCCTTCACTGTACTGTGTGGTGTCAGCATTACTGATCCAGGGATGACACCCGAGCACAGTAGGCTTGATCCATTCGGGTCGGGTCGCCACAGAGATGGTATCAGAGCACACGATGACTGTAGGACATGACCATTAAGTTAAAGCCATAGATCACCATTCTCTTCTCATTTTCTAAACTCCTCATCTTCTCTACTCCTTTAAGATGATGAACGCAAAGATTAAGTACGCTCAACCGGATGAAGGCACACCATTTGGATTTCACCTGAAGGAAGTCACCAAGTGCCTGAACATTGGATTACCAAGCTTCACGGGAACCTTCAACGCCACTCTGCCTGAAGAGGAGCGCTGGAAGATTCAAGCTCACGTTCCGGGAAGAACATTAGCGCCAATCACGAAGCCCATAGATAGTGTTTTCAATGCACCAACCTGGAGTCTGGGAAGGAGCATGGCAGCTCATATCACCATAGGACGCATTGGAGAAGTTTACCAAGAAGACCTCAAGGACACTATCTACCAGATTTGCGGACGCCAAGATGAACAATGGGAGTTAGTCAACACCAAGAAGGATAGATCCATTGCATCTTTCATCCAGGAGTTAAACCAGCACATTCGCCGCCACGAGAACCAGATGTGCAATGATATGATACAGTTGAAGAATGCGAAGGCAAGGATCACCGAGCTAGAAGGAGAACTGAAGTCTACACGCAAGGACTACATGGACGAGATCGTAGCTCTAGCGAGACACAATGGCGATCTTAAGCAGGAGATTGAAGAACTCAAGAGGAAGTTAGCATCCAACGAGGAAGACGAGTACGTCGCATGTCCGGACAACTACATCATCATCGATGACACCGATTCGGATCCAAGTGAACCTGACTTTGAAGACGAAGCTGGAGCAGATATCATGGAGTCTTCCACCGGTTCAAATTTCTAGATGACCACCAGATAGTAGTAGTATTCCCCCATGTAAACATTATAGTCGAGCACTTTTGCGATAGTTTTAGACCGATTGTAAGCCCTTGTTTGATTGAATGAAGTGTTTTTGTGTGCTTTTGCTCATGTGCATTGGGGTAGTGTTTTCCCTTTAGACCTCACTCTATTCTCAATCCTCGTCTTTTCTAAAACCCTCAGATGCCTCCGAGACGTGACAATGGATTCCCACCGGAGCTCACTCAATTGATCCAGCAGCAAAATCAATTGATGCAAATGTTAGTCCAGAACCAGCAGAACAACAACCCACCACCACCACCACCACCTGTTGACCACTTAGCTCGTTTCCTTAGGCTGAATCCGCCGGTGTTTTCCAGTAGCACCGAGCCGATAGTAGCAGATGATTGGCTCCGCAAGATAGGAAGGGAGTTGACCACTGCAGGATGCACGGATGGTGAGAAAGTGAAGTTTGCCGCTCACCAGCACCAGCTTGACGGACCCGGGGCAGCATGGTGGGAGAATTTCACAGCCACTTACCCAGTTGACACTGTCACATGGGATCAGTTTCAGCAAGCTTTCCGCACTGCCCATGTTTCAGCAGGAGCTATGGCCATAAAGAAGCGTGAGTTTCGCAACTTACGCCAAGGAGGAAGGACTGTTGGCCAGTACGTTGACGATTTCAGCAAGTTAGCACGTTATGCCCCAGATGACGTCGCCACGGATGCAGCTAAGCAGGAGAAGTTTCTGGAAGGACTGAATGATGAACTAAGCATGAAGTTGATGGTAGCGAGTTTCAACAACTACCAGGAGTTGGTAGATCGTGCCATCATGATTGAAGGGAAGCAACAGCAGATTGAGAACTGTAAGAGGAAGTATCGACAGGGGAAGTATAACTCTGGAGCCCAGCAGAAGCCCCGTTTTGCCCCTAAACCGGGATTTCAGTTTCAGCACACCCATGGAGGAGGTAGCTCGCACAACCATAATGGCCACAAGAATGGTAATGGGAATGGAGGAAGCAACGGCCAGAACCGGACCACCCCATCCACCCCAGCCAAGAAGGATTTGAGCCACGTCACTTGCTATAAGTGTTCGAAGCCAGGGCATTATGCAAATGAATGTCCTAAAGGCCAGAATGGAAATGGCAATGGAAGCTCTGGGAAGAAGCCGAACCCTTTCAATTGGGGTCAGGTGAACCACATTAATGTGGAGGAGGTTGAAGATCAGCCCAATGCAGTAGTAGGTAAGTTTTTGGTTAAGTCATTTACTGCACTCGTTCTTTTTGATATTGGTGCATCGCATTCATACATATCAAGGGGATTTGTGGAAAAGTATAGCCTGCCCACTAGGATTCTTAAAACACCTATGCTAGTAAGCTCACCAGGAGCAGAGTACATGGCCAGACAAGGATGTTTTCAAGTGCCATTAAGTATAGGAAGGCATGTTTTCCCAACGGATTTAATTATTCTGGAGTCCCAAGGATTGGATGTGATTCTTGGTATGGATTGGCTGTCGATGTATGGGAAACATCGATTGCGCCAGTAAGACAATTTTGCTTACCACACCAGAAGGAAGAAGGATCAAGTATGTATCCCGGCATGTGCCAAATAGGACACAAGTGAACTGCCTAACAGGAGTTGTGCAAGAGGAAGTACCAGTGGTAAAGGATTTTCCTGATGTATTTCCTGAGGAATTGCCAGGCATGCCAGCGGATAGAGACATTGAGTTTTTGATTGAGTTATTGCCAGGCACTGGGCCAATATCAAAGAGACCATATAGGATGCCAGCAAAGGATTTGGTGGAGATTAAGAATCAGATTAAGGATTTATTGGATAAAGGTTACATTCGCCCAAGTTCTTCGCCTTGGGGATCACCCGTACTTCTAGTGGAAAAGAAGGATGGATCATTAAGGATGGTTGTTGATTATCGAGGATTGAATGAAGTAACCATCAAGAACAAGTACCCACTGCCAATGATCAACGATCTGTTTGATCGGTTGCAAGGAGCTAAAGTGTTTTCCAAGATCGATTTGCGATCAGGGTACCATCAATTGAAGATTCGGGAGCAGGACATACCTAAGACAGCATTCACCACGAGATATGGACTGTATGAGTATACCGTTATGTCATTTGGATTGACTAACGCACCTGCCTATTTTATGAACCTGATGAACAAAGTGTTTATGGAGTTTTTGGATAAGTTCGTCGTAGTGTTCATTGATGACATCCTAGTTTACTCAAAGAATGAAGAGGAGCATAAGGAACATTTGCGTTTGGTTTTGGAGAAACTAAGGGAACATCAGTTATATGCCAAATTCAGCAAATGTGAGTTTTGGTTGAAGGAAGTTGGATTCCTCGGGCACGTTATATCCGGAGAAGGTATAGCAGTTGACCCTACTAAGGTTGAGACCGTAACTGAATGGGAGTCACCAACAACAGTTGGAGAGATCCAGAGTTTTCTTGGACTCGCAGGATACTACCGGAGATTCATTGAGAACTTTTCAAAGATTGCAAAGCCTATGACTGAATTGTTGAAGAAGGATACTAAGTTCAAATGGACCGAGGAGTGTGAGGCTAGTTTTCAAGAGTTGAAGAAACGTTTGGTTACCTCACCAGTATTGATCTTGCCAGATCAGACCAAGGACTATGAGGTGTATTGCGACGCTTCACGTCGAGGACTTGGAGCAGTGCTTATGCAGGAAGGAAGAGTTGTTTCGTATGCCTCACGACAACTGAAGCCTCATGAGTTGAATTATGCCACGCATGATTTGGAGTTAGCAGCCGTAGTGCATGCATTGAAGACGTGGAGACATTTCCTCATTGGAAATCATTGTGAGGTGTACACGGATCACAAGAGTTTGAAGTACATTTTCACGCAGAAGGAGTTGAACCTCCGACAAAGGAGATGGTTGGAGCTCATCAAGGATTATGACATGAGATTGCATTACCATCCCGGAAAAGCTAATGTAGTAGCTGACGCATTGAGCCATGTCAATACTCTAATGACGGGAGAAATACCCAAGGAGTTAGCAGAAAACCTTCGTGAGCTATGTTTGGAAATAGTTCCGAGAGGCTATGTAGCAGCATTGGAGATTCAGTTAACAATGATGGATAAGATCAGAGAAGCCCAGAAATCTGACAAGGAGATTGCTGCTATAAAAGAGAAATTGAGCGAAGGAAAAGCAAAGGGATTTCGTGAAGATGAGCACGACACCCTATGGTTTGAGGACCGTGTTTATGTGCCCAATGACCCGGAGATCAGGAAGTTGATTTTGCAAGAGGCACATGATTCACCGTATTCGATTCACCCAGGAAATACCAAGATGTATTTGGATTTGAAGGAAACATTCTGGTGGACCGGAATGAAGAAGGATGTTGCAGCATATGTAGCAGTTTGTGACGTATGTCAGAGAGTAAAGGCAGAGCATCAGAAGCCAGCAGGATTGTTACAACCATTGCCTATACCCGAATGGAAGTGGGATAAGATAGGCATGGATTTTATCACAGGACTACCCAGGACGAAAGCAGGCTATGACTCAATATGGGTAGTAGTTGATCGTTTGACGAAGGTAGCACATTTCATTCCAGTTAAGACCACTTACACCAGTGCTAAGTTGGCGAAGATATACATGACTAGGATCATTTGTTTGCATGGAGTTCCGAGGAGTATCGTATCAGATAGAGGAACCCAATTTACCTCAAAGTTTTGGAATCAGTTGCATGAAACTTCGGGAACCAGACTAGAGTTCAGCACGGCTTTTCACCCGCAGACAAATGGACAGACCGAGAGAGTCAATCAGATTTTGGAAGATGTGCTGAGAGCTTGTGCACTAGATTATGGATCTAGTTGGGACGATAACTTGCCGTATGCGGAGTTTTCTTATAACAACAGTTACCAAATCAGTTTGAAGATGGCACCTTTCGAAGCTTTATACGGAAGGAGGTGCAGGACACCGTTGTCATGGGACGAAGTTGGAGACCGTAAATTCTTTGGACCAGATTTGATTAAGGAGTCTGAACGGAAAGTTAAGTTGATTCGCGATAGGCTCAAGATAGCCCAGTCCAGGCAGAAGAGCTATGCAGATTCTAAACGCAAGGAGACCGTTTACGAAACTGGAGACAGAGTTTATCTCCGAGTATCCCCACTTCGAGGAGTTAAGCGCTTTGGAGTTAAGGGAAAGTTAGCCCCGCGTTTCGTTGGACCGTTTAAGATCTTGCAACGTATGGGAGAAGTCGCTTATAAGTTAGAATTACCAGAGGGACTGTCAGGAGTTCATGATGTATTTCATGTTTCTCAGCTGAAGAAATGTCACGCCGAGATGGCGGAGATACCGCTAAGAGATACCGTGCCGCTTGAAGCAATTCAGTTAAAGGATGACCTAACATATGAGGAGAAGCCAGTCAAGATTCTCGATTATGCCAGTAGATTTACTCGCGGCAAGGTTAGCAAGTTTTGCAAAGTTCAGTGGAACCACCATTCAGAGGATGAAGCCACCTGGGAGAGAGAAGAAGATTTGCTCAAGGACAAACCTCACCTATTTTCTAGCCAACCCGAATCTCGAGGGCGAGATTCATTTTAAGGGGGGTAGGTTTGTAACATCCCAAATTTTCAATTTGGAATGTTATACACTAGATCATCATGCATATCATATTTTCATGCATTTTGGTTGATCCTAGAAATTTCACGCAACTCAAGGACCTTCGGAGAGAGTTGGAGATTCCGTTATTTTCATATTTGAGAATTTTCTCGAATTTGAAAAGAGGATCATTTGATTTATTTATTTCATCTTCAATAATTTTTCCGATATCAAAAATGAGAGAGGGAATAATATGACTTTCCCAAAATTGAGGAAAAATGAAGATTTAATAAATAGATCAAGTTATAGTTTTGCCGGAGTTTTATTTGCATTTTATTTGGATAGGGAAAAATGCGCGTTTTCGAAAATTGCATTTTAGGCCCGGAGAAAAGTTCATTTTGTTCGGCTCATTTTTAGGAGTCGGAGAAAATTTACTTTAGAATTTTGGAGTTCGTTTAGTTTTCTTTTCTGTGTTTTTCTGCGCGCGGAAACTATTTAAAAAAAACAAAAAAAAGAGAGCCAGGCCAGCCGGGCCAAAGGCCCAGCCAGCCGGCCGCCTCCCAGCCGCGTGCGCGCCAGCGCCAGGCGCAGGCCGCCGCCTCGCCTCGCTCAAGCCGAGTCTGGCTTGGACTCTGGCCGGTTAGCCCCTCCCCTTTCCTTTGTTTCGTTTTCCTTTTCCTAATCCTAGTCTATTTCTTGTCCCCTACCCCAAGTAAACCCCCCTCCCCAATATAAATACCCCAACACCCCCCTAAATCATCAAACTCAAACCCCAAGCCCTCCACTGCACCCCACCCCGCGCCCTACACCGCCGCCGCACCCCACACCCGCGCCGCCGCACCTTGCCCACGCCGCCGCCCTACGCCACGCCGCCGGAGCCCCTCGCCGGAGACCTCGCCGGAGGTTGCCCCGCGTCTCTTTTCCTCGGATCGTTTTCTTCTAATCGTTCCGATTCTTTTCTTCTCTTCCGATTCGTTTTCTAGATCGGTTTTCCATTTCTTTTTCGTCTTCTTCTCCGAAACCCTAGATCGGATTCGTTTTCTTTTCTGATTTAGATGCCTTTTGACCGTTCGCCGGACCGTTCGTCCTAACGAACGTGATCACTGGATTCTTCTAGGTTAACGAACGTCCGTTCGTTTAGCCGTTCTTCGTTTTCATTCTCGTCGGATTTATTCCGCGTCTTTTCCGCGATCGCGATCTCAGATCCGATCTTCGTTCTAGTCTTTCTTCTCGCTCGTTTATCGGAATCAGGTGATTCAAGCGCCTGGAGTTTCGTCTCGAAACCGCCGTTCCGTCTAATCAACTTAAACAAGTTTTTGTCCCGGTAAAATTTGACCTAGTTTCAACTTGCTAGAACCGAGTTGTTTTCTTCCGCCGTTTGTTTTCCGTTTCTTTGTTCGGTTCGTTCTTTCTTTGCAACCGGAGTTCTTAAGTTGAACTATCTGGTTCGTTTTTTTTGCTCGAGTTTTACCTGTGCATTAGATGAGTACTTATTGTATGCTTGTTGTTTGTCTGCGATAGATTACCCGGATTGCGCCGCTTGTTACTTCGAAACCCTAGGTCTCGCGGATCATCAGCAAGGCAAGTAACACTTTGATCATACCTTTTCTACAACCCATGTTTTATTGCATTAGATCAATCCTCTCATATTGCATGATTAGGATCTAATTAAATTGTGGGATGGGAAGTAGATGAGGTAGTACCTATTACCTGTATTATTATGAAACCTTTGGGAGCTACTTCTACGTTTGCTTATTATGCCATGCTATGCTAGTAGACGTGGATTGGGTGAGTGATATCCATGACAGATGTGAGTTGATAATTTTAATGGTATATCTAAGGTGGAAACTTAAACACACATCTGGGTGGATTGAGGCACCTAATGTCTATCAGGACTTGCCTGTTTTTTTTCGGACCGCCGCCCAGGCTCAAAGGGATCATAAGATAATTCATGATAGAAACTTCCGTGTGCAGCCACATGCTACTATGGGCTCTGGCATTGTTGACTAAGTTGTGCGAACTCTTACGGGGTGGACTAGCAGATGTAGGGGTTGTAGGTGGTACGGTCTACTCCACATGTAAGGTGCTAGTGCTTCTGAAAGACTATGTCTCGGTCATCCGTTTCTCAAACACCATGTAGTGCGAGGAACCAAACGGAGGCGATCGAGTCATGTGGGGAAAAGTGCGCAAACCTCTGCAGAGTGTACAAACTACTCATGATTAGCCGTGTCCCCGGTTATGGACAACTTGAGTATCTAGTACTTGAATATCATGTGAATCTCATCATGTTACTTCTAATTAATGTTGTTGGGTTTTAATTGTTCATTTAATTGGGATCGGAATGTTGTCAACCATTCTCGATGTTTCACAACCACCATGATAGTTAAATAATTTTATTCCTTTGCAGTAGGGAAAAACTGGCTTTACGCAAAACTGTAACCATAGAGCTTTCCACCAGCCATATATGCATATAGTATAGCTGTTTCATTTCCATTACTCTCTATGTGTTACACTGCCAGCATATTACATGTGCTGACCCGTTTTCGGGCTGCAACTTCTCATGTTGCAGACTTTTCAGACGATGAGTAAGGTGCTTTTAGGTCATGGTTCTATACTCAGTGATGCCGCTGGAGTTGATGGACCCATTTATCTTCCAAGTCTTCCGCTGTTACCGACACTAGATGGCCTTAAGCCATATTTATTGTAATAAGTTCTCTTTGAGACAACGATGTAATAAGTGTGTGATTGCCACTCTGCTATAAATCCTTCGCTGTACTATGTGGTGTCAGCATTACTGATCCAGGGATGACACCCGAGCACAGTAGGCTTGATCCATTCGGGTCGGGTCGCCACACCGGTTGGCTCCCACGCGTTCCGTTGCCTCCCAATGAACACGACGCATTCCGTTGCCTCCCCATGAACACGACGCATTCCGTTGCCTCCCCATGAACACGACGCATTCCGTTGCCTCCCCATGAACACGACGCATTCCGTTGCCTCCCCATGAACACGACGACGACGCTGTTTCTTCGTTCCGACCCAGCCATATACACCAACCCTGGCCGTACGTATGCGCGAGTAGGCGTTCGAGACCCCGCCCGTATGTACACATACGTGGCCGTATTTTCTTTCTTGCACCCTGGCCGCCTCTACTACGACACGTGCGCGCCTCTACATCAACCAGTATATATGTACGTACACGTTCGCGACCAGAATGACAACACTACGTACGCTTCGACCAGGAGGGTCCTGACTGTCAGGCACATCCTTGCGTGCGAAGATGTAGCTGGTGGGTCCCAGCAGTCAGGGGGGCAAAATACGGTGGCACGTCCAGTGGGTCCCGCTGTCAGGTGGAGGAATAATTATTTTGCACGTAATAAGGAGGCACTTCCTTGTTGCGGACGTGGACCCAGCTGTCAGCCTCTCCACATACAGTCCACGTCCGATGGAAGCCGTTCCTTGACCACGTTGACCACGCCGCGCCGAGAGCACGAGGGCGGTGGACGACGGCGAGGCCTAGGAATGGGACGACGCGGAGTCGGGGAAGACGCGACAGTGGATGCCCACGCGTAGAGGAGTACGAGGGTTCACTGGTTTGCTGCGGTGTGAGGATGTCGTCGCTGCAGAATAACAGGGGGTGTGGGTGAGTAGAGGGATGGCCTAGCCATCGGTGGGAGTAGTAGGGGGCGGTGAGGCCTCCGCCGCATCGCAGCCGGCCACGGGAGGCAGGAGCACGAGGCACGACCGGCGCTGGTTTGGGCGGCTGGAGCAAGAAGACCAGAGGTTGAAGAAGCACTACGGCCGTTGGATGGATATCGTACGGTCACTGGAGCTAGAATCGTGCATATTGACTAAGTTGACAAAGCCCTCCGTCCCCGTCAACTTAGTAGGCCCACAAGTCAGCCTGCCACTATACTGGGTCCCAGCTAACAGGGGGAGTATTCATTTTTTTGCGTAATAAGGAGGCACTTCCTTGCGTGCGAAGATATAGCTGGTGGGTCTGAGGTGTCAGCGGCGGTAACGTTTTTTTCGCGAAATACAGAGGCCCTTTCGGTGGGTCCCTGATGTCAGGTGGAGGAATCATTATTTTGCGCCTAATAAGGAGGCATTTCCTTGCGTGCGGCCGTGGACCCAATTGTCGGCCTCTCCACGTAAAGTCCACTTCAGATGCATGTCGGTCGTTGACCATGTTGACCAGGCCGCACCGAGAGCACCAGGGCGGTGGACGACGGCGAGGGCCTAGGAAGGGAACGACACGGAGGTAGGGAAGACTCGACAGTTGTTTCCCACGCGGAGGGGAGTACGACTGTATGAGGGTTTACTGGTTCGTCTGTCATCGCCGGAGAATAACAGCAGGTGTGGGTCAGTAGAGGGATGGCTAGGCCAGCGATGGGAGTACGGTGGGGCGGTGAGGCCTGCGCGGCAGCAGAGCCGGCCACAGGGAGGAGGGAGCAGGCAGTCCCGCCGGCGCCTGTTTGAGCGGCTGGAGCAGGAAGAGCAGAGATTGAAGAAGCACGACGGCCATTGGATGGCCATCCAACAGTCACTGCTTGTGCGTCAACCTTTTTTTAGGAAAGCCTCAAATCTGTGGAAAACAGCATACAGCCCATCTACCATTATTTCTAATAATTTACAGCCCATTTGCTAATTATTAAGGTTTTTTTTGGAGCCCATATTCCTTTTGTTAGCATTACAGCCCATATTGTGGCCACGGTTAAAAAATTATACGAAATTTTGCATATTTCAGTGCGGTCCGAACTGTTTTTAATCCCAAAATTTCGACTCACATTCAAATTGATTTTAAAAATAAATGTATATCAATATAAAATCCAATGAATTCTCCATGCATAAAAATTAATGTAATTTCAAATCTCGAAATGAAAAAAAGATATTTGAAACTAATTGCAGGTTTGATGTGTTTTAAAAATGTACATCCCATTTCTCATTACTGATGGTCCATTTTCTTGGCCAGCCGAATGAAAGCTCTCCCGTCTTGAAATATTTGCAGCCCAACAGGCCTGACAAAGCGACTTACTTGGCAAATCACAAAAAAACTGGGCTGTGGCCATGGACCCAGCTGTTAGCCTCTCCACGTACAGTACTCTTCCGATGCAATGTCATTGACCACGTTGACCACGCCGCGCCGAGAGCACCAAGGCGGTGGACGACGGCGAGGCCTAGGAAGGGGACGACGCGGAGCCGGGGAAGACGCGGCAGTGGATGCCCACGCGGAGAGGAGTACGAGGGTTCACTGGTTCGGCTGCGGTGTGAGGCTGCCGTCGCCGCAGGGCCTGGCTAGCGGTGGGAGTAGTAGGGGGCGATGAGGCCTAATAGGCAGCACAGCCGACCACTGGAGGCAGGAGCAGGCGGTCTCCCCGGCGCTGGTTTGGGCGGCTGGTGCAAGAAGAGCAGCGATTGAAGAAGCAGCAGGACCGTTCGATTCAAATCCAACGGTTACTGCTGCTAGAATCGTTTGTTGACTAAGTTGACAAGCCCTGCGTACGCGTCAACTTAGTAGGCCCACAAGTCAGCCTCCCAACCGCTGCGCCCTAGATGTCAGTGGGAGGAATCATTTTTTCGCGTAATAAGGAGGCAGTTGATTGCGTACGGCCAGGCCAGCGGAGGGAGTAGGGTGGGCCAGGGAAGCCTGCGCGGCATCATAGCGGGCCACAAGAGGAGGGAGCAGGCAGTCCCGCCGGCGCTAGTTTAGGCGGCTGGAGCAGGAAGATCAGAGATTGAAGAAGCACGTCGGCCGTTGGATGGACATCCAACCCTAATTGCTACTAGAATCGTGTGTTCACTGACAAAGCCTTGCGTAAACAAGTCAGTCTTGAAACCTGTGGCGTGTACAGCCCATTTGCTATTATTTTTATAATTTTACTCATTTTCTAATTCATATGGAATTTATTGCAGCCCGTTTTCCATTTTTAGAATTGCTGGCCATTTTCTGGTCAGTACCAGGGTCAAAAAATTAACTAAATATGTGGGAAATTTTGAAAATTCGCAAATTTTTGCTGGGGAACGAAATATTCCTAATCCAAAAATTAATTACCATACTAAAACAAATTTGAAAATAAATTAGTACTATGTCATGTTAAATCTAATGAAATACGTATAAGATATCAGTGAAGAAGAAAAACAAAAAAAGAAACTTATATCCCATTTGCTATAAATTTTTTTGGAATTTTCATCCCCTTTTGATATTACTTTTAACACACATTGACCATACTCTTTAGCCAGGCCAGAATGCATCCCTCCTCGTCTTGAAAGATTTGCAGCCCAGTAATTCGGAGAAAACAAATAGGCCTAGCTTGGGTATTCTTCAAAAAGAAATACTGGGCTACCTATTTTCCCAAAGAACTGGTGCATGAGCATTTAGCTTTATTTATTTATTTATTTATTTATTTATTTACTTATTTATGTTTAGGGGACCATGAGCATGTACCTGGGCCGGATTCATGTGAGAGCCTCCCTTCTAGTTAATTATGGGCTTCTCTATTGGGCCTTCATCAGTGGGCTGCATGTTATCAACAAGTGGAAAATGTGTTCCGAGTTCCAAAAAAATGTGTTCCGTACGATAAATAGTATGCGCTACGTACGGTACGGGGCACTAAAGGATCGAACCATGCAACAACTTCCAAAACATTGTGTTTGTCATTCTAACAACACATTTATTCAACCAACAAACGAAATATACTACTGATTGTACATTGAAAACAGCAGCAGCAGCAACCAGGGCTGGGGGTGCAACAGAAGCAGTAAGCAGGCTAGAAGAGTGAAGATGCAGCTCTCTCTTCCAAACCAAACATCAGCCATCATTACAAAAGGGCTACCAAAAAGAACAAGTGTATGCATCAAACTAAATAAAGATCCTACTACACCAAGTGTACGCATCTAACTAACTGGCTCAGGTAGACGTTACTATTTATTAAGCTATAGAGATTGGCTGACGGCTTGAACCAGATGGGTGCCTGACGGGGGAAACTCCAGCCAGCAGGTCGAAGTCTGATACTTGCGACCCTCTCTCCTACTTTGGGCTGCAGAGCGTGGCAGCACATATCAGGGTATGGTGCATGCAGAGACGCATGGTACGCTGTGTACACACAGTTTTGCCTGATGAATGAAACCGCGCTGCCATCATGATCCTTGCCATCGGTTATCTCCTGGTTAATCGAATAATTTAGTCCGACAAACAGAGAGCGTGTACCAAGGCTACTTACCAGCCTCCAGTCAAAAACTCCTGAAGGCGTAGAGAAGCTGGGATCCTGCTCAAAGACCTTGCAGTGACTGTGATTGTATTCTGCAAAACAACACGTCCGGTACGTGCGAACAATCATCAATCTTTCGCCGTCGTCTGATCGAGCCAGGAACCACCTGCAACTTCCATGCCGCTTTTTTTGAAAGGTTTTGGGATTAGGAAGGGTAGGGACACCAGGCGGCCTACAACATCATATCAAGTTGGAGTCAAATAAAAAAGGGCTCTTGGTTTAGTCAATCTTAAGAATAGCATGTTATGAGCATGAATATTTTTTCAGCAAATGTTGACAGTAATATAAGCAAGCCATCATGATATCATAGGAAAGTAACATACTGCTGTAACAGCCATTTGTAGCGATGACTGGAGTAGGCCAGCAATACGTCCAGCCATAGA
This sequence comes from Triticum urartu, assembly GCF_056163025.1. NCBI lineage: Eukaryota > Viridiplantae > Streptophyta > Magnoliopsida > Poales > Poaceae > Triticum > Triticum urartu. The sequence continues at coordinate 479,862,178 of NC_141873.1, read as the reverse complement.
AGGAGTCGACAGCGTAAATGAAGCCCTTGTGTTCAATGGCATCAGAGAACCATGGAGGATGTATGATCCTGCGATGGACGTGCAGATTTATCCACTTACCGCAGTGACCTGTCAGATAGGCGAGACTGCGGTTGAAGAACGCAATTAGCCTAAAGTCTTTATAATTCACAGATCTTGTGGGCACTTGGTAGATTACAACCTTGAGCAAATCAAACTCGGTATCATGTTGGCTACTGTAAGATTCCGAGTATTCTGGGCCGTGGTGCCAAAGCAGTGCAGTGTTAATCGAAGGAAGGGGGATCAATCGCCGGGTGTAGACCTCCACGAGCATCCAGCTGCCGTGACCATCGACGAGCACCATCCAAGACGTGTTCATGCCGACCCAGTACATACCGTTAATGTAGTTGAGGCTGACGGGGATCGGATCGCAGTCAAGGGGGTTGATGCTCGCCACCCTATGATCGCTATGCTGCGTGACACGCCGTTTCTGAAGATTAGGCGGCATCAGCAAGCAAGGAGCTGGCTTAAAAAGCTCCGGCCCGAGGGCTTTGAGTAAACGATACAGCCCCGACAAGCACGCGGCGAGCGCATGGTACTGAGATTGTCCACACGCGAAACAATGAGCTTGATTACCTCTGTGGGGAGCGAATTCCAGCCACTCTTTCGGTGGACGCTGCTCGGTTCTGCCATTGTTAGTGCTTGGGTTTCAGACGAGGGGGGAGGCGCCTTAGCGGGGATGGAAGATTGGACGAGATTACGTGCGGACAAAGATGGAGAAGCGAATATGTGCTGCGGGAAGTGGACAGGTGATGATGACTACAGCACGCCGCTTGACTTACGAGACACATACCAACAACGCAGGGTCATGTCGATGCCAGACAACTTGCTTGAGTGATCACAGTACTGGTACTCCCTACAATGCTATGCCCTAACTTGCTTGAGTAGAGTAGTAGAGTAGGACTTTGCTCTACTACTAGCACCGGAGGAGTAGTATATTCTAATCTAAAATAGTTACAAACTTCAATGCCCAAGCGTGGAACGACTACGAACCGTGCTCAAAGACCGTGTCTACGTGGTGTTTGGACATGGGTGACAACCTCAACGCCAACGGTGCTGCTCCCGTTGCACCGTATGTGTTTGTCCTTCCCGGTCGAAATCGTGGTAGAATTCATGATTCTACTCTGTATCCTACTACTATGCTAGTCCACATGATTAGTTGCGAATGACGACTTCTTCCCCGACCTCGGGAACCTCATCCTCGACGACATGGGCGACAACGTCAACACCGGCAACCAGTGAGATACAGGGTGTAGGAAGCGGTTTGGGAATTTGCATGCCTTTCCAACCAGTGAGATACTCCGTACAAAGTACCACAGAGAAATAACCACGGAGAAGGAAGCTAAAAGTAAACAATCAAACGAGCATTTTTGCATTTGTTTTACATTGAATCGTTTCACAAGATTGACTAGTGTTGTTTTTCTACTTTTACAAAAACCGCATCGTAATGTTAAAACGTGCATTTGCACGTACATAAGTAATAGTAGTACTCCCTCCGTCTAGGTGTATAAGTCTTCCCTCCTTCTTGGTCACGGTGCACAACCGAAGATGACTTATTGACCTGGACGGAGGGAGTAGCACAGTCTGCAAGCATATATCGAGAGAGACGTGTAGTGCGATAGTATATAGTAAAGTTTGTGCTATATGCATGTACTTGCAAAATGCGTACGAATACACAAGGTTTCCAAACTTTCCCTTTTGCATACTTAATTAAGGACGCTAAAAATTCCTGAACGTTCGGGATTTATCATTTGCGTCCCAAAACTAATGAGATCGCCTTACGAAACAAAAATTATACTCCTCCTAAAAGCCACGGCGCTCGCAGGAGCGCTTGCGGCGCGCCACGAGTGCCCTGGTGCGCGGCCGTTTCCCAGCGCGCCGACACAACGCCTCTTCCTCAGCCTCGCAACTCACGAGGTGCTGATTGGCGACTTGCCGGCGGGCGAGCGCGATCTCACCGGTGTGGTGATCCGGCGCCAATAGGTACTCCTCCTCGCTGGAAGCGTGCACCCGGTCCACGTACCGCCAAGCGTAGATGAGGCGCTTGGGCCCGACTGCACTCAGGGCGTCGGCACGGGCATCCTCCGCCACCCTCACGGCCCTCGCACAAGCCTTCTACCAAAGAGCCAATTGCCTAACTCTCTCGGACGCGACATAGTCCTCCCAGGCAGCTTGTTCCGCGGTGCGCTTCTCTTCCTCGGCCTTCTTCTCCGCCTCTATTTTGGCGCGCTCTGCTGGAGGCAAAGCCTCCCACAAGGCGACATCCATTTCTTTCCAAAGCTCCTCAAGGCTGGGGGGCTTGGCGGGCGGCGCGGCGTTCTCCTCGTAGCGGGGAGCCGACGCGTCCTCCGGCGCGCATGCTGTCGAGATTGGGAACGCTGACGTGTCCACCTCGACGTGTCGCGGCGAGGAGAGGAATGCCGATGCGTCCTCCTCGACTAGTGGTGGCGAGGAACGGAACGGCGACGCGTCGCGTAGCGGCGAGGAGCGGAACACTGACGCGTCCTCCTCGACTAGTGGCGGCGAGGAACGGAATGACGACGCGTGACCGTCCGCGCGGTGCAGCGAGGGGCTCCTAGGGCTTGGGAGGGGCGATGCCATGGTGGTCGACGTGAGAGGTAGGGGGAGGAGATAGCGATGAACGTGAATGTGAGGGGGAGGAGATAGCGATGTCGTGGGAGGCACAGTATTTATAGCGAGCAATGGCACACCTATGTAAGATATGGACTGAGCTGCACTGACTTAACTGCCGGTCCAGTTGCATCACTGACATGTGGGCCAGACCCCTGTTGGGCCCATATGTCAGTGACCGAATGCACCTGCAGTTAAGTAACAACTACGTGGGCATATTTGTTGGAGTAAATTACGGGGGAGCAAAGGGGTGGAAATATTGCTGGTCACAACGATTGGACGAGCGTGGGGGGAGGAGAGTCATGCATGCAGATTTTTTCACACGGGGTGGAGTGGTGGGACCGCCGGAGGGAGAAGGAGAGTTTGGCAGGCATATTGTTTCCACACATGGAGAGGAAAAAATTTGGAGACGAATGGGCTTCCTGCAGGTATGGGGAACGGTGCATAATAAATCATCTTGCATGCCGTGCTAGGTATAGTCTCAAGTCATTAAAAATAAACACGCCCCACACATGTTCATATTTCAAGGTGCATTAAATTATTGCATGCGATGATTAAGGCTGGCCATAATGGTGGTATCTTAGCTGGTATCATGCACACGGGAATAGCAAACATGCTGATGTGGCAAAGAATTAAAGAAGAGAGGGGGGGTTAGAGTAACTAGAGTTCATGCATGCATTGGTAAACACATTTTTTGTGGAGAACGACAACACTAGTTGAGTACTTTTGCAGACTTCAAAAACTATTCCACAATGTGTCAACATTCACAATGTCAAATCAATATTTTTACACTCATTATAAAACGTAGTTCTTATACTCCCTCCTTCCATCTATATAGGGCCTAATGCGTTTTTCAAGGCTAACTTTGACCAAATGTTAGAGCAATAATATATGACATGCAACTTACACGAAGCACATCATCAAATTCGTATGTGAAAGGAGCTTTCAATGATATAATTTTCACATTATGCATGTCATGTAGTATTAATTTTATCAATAGTCAAAGGCGGTCTTGAAAAACGCATTAGGCCCTATATAGATGGAAGGAGGGAGTACTCATTATAATCAGTACTCCCTCCGTCTAGGTGAGCAAGTCATCTTACATTGTGCACTGTGACCAAGGAGGAGGGGGAAACGAGAGATCTTAATGTTTATTTGCTAATTAATAGCATTGCATGCAATGAACTAACCACTGCATGTCGTGTTTGGTAGTCTCAAGTCAATAAAAGCATGCACACCCACATCTCCTATTGGTTGATATGTCAAGAAACAAGAAATGAGGTAGAAGTTAATGCACCGCGCCTAAGTGTTTTGGGAGTATTGTAGATATTGATATTTTTAGTATAAGTTTGGTCATGGGATTTCATTGATGCCTGTCAAAGCGTTGACAGGTCTGCTATGCGTGACCTGAAGATTTAAGCGTTGAGCATCTCGAAGTTGATCAACAATCTTCAATTGTCAAAGATTAGTCGTTCAACCAATAAGGTGGCACACTTAATCGCTAAGTATAGCTTTGACAATAGATTAGATGGTATTCTTGTAAATAACGTACCGCCCTGTGTGGTGAATATTATATCGAATGAGTGTACTAGTGTGGCTGGTTAATTAATATAAGGTGGTGTTCAAAAAAAGTATAAATTTGGTCAAACACTTTGAAAACGGTTGACGAGAGTAAAAAGGACCAGAGGGAGTATCATGCATGCGGAGTAGGCAAAAAAATTGCTTGTCTAAAAAAGGCAATTTTTTTGCTCATTTATAGCCAGTCGAAGTCTCAAAGGGCGTGACCGCGCGAGGGAGGCGAAGGTCGTGGGAGGCGCGACGTTTGACGGAATTAAGTGAAGTTACATCCACGCACCGACATGGCGTGCGAACAGGTAGAAGCTATACCGTCAGGCCTACGATATGGGTCTAGTAGACATGACATCTAGTGGGTCCCGCATAGTTCTCGAGAACTCTTTGGGGGCTTGCAGCCGTTTATCCACCGGGCAAGCCAGCAACCCCACGCCGTTCGCACGCCCTACTCGTCCCTGTCTTCAACAGTTCGCTCCCAGTCGTCCCGTCCTTTCACATTAGTTCGCTCCTAGTTTTTTTGCGGGGTACAACAGTTCAACTTCTCCTAACCCTCCTACAAAATCCATGGCCTCTCAAATCTCCATGGTCGCCGATGAGTACCAGGTTAGAGCCATCACTGGCGATCAGTTCATCGTCATCTACACACGTGGATCCGAGACGGTGAAAGCATGGCTTGTTTGCTTCCTACGCATGTTCAACAGTTCAACGGATGAGTGGGTCACTGGGCTAGATGTTGAGTACACCACAGTCCTGGGACGAGAGAAGGATCTAAAGGACGAAGAGAGGATGAAGCCCGTCGTGATCCAGGTTTGCGTACATAACGTTTGCTTGGTCTACCACATATGCCATTCCGACGTTGAGTGCCAGGATTTTAAGAACTTCCTCAAGGACAAAAGAGTGAAATTCGTTACTGTAGGCTTTAAGAATGACAGTGACGTCCTGCGTCGGATAGGTCTCGTTGTAGGCCAGCCATTCGATCTCCAGAAGGCAAGCCTGGTGTCCTCCTCTCAACCTTCAATGCTGACCCTGGCAGCAGCCATGATTGATCCTTCGTACGGTAAACTGAAGAAACCTCATCACGAGTTTCATCATGCATGGGAGTCGAAGACATTAGATGAAAATCACATCCTGTACGCAGCAATGGATGCCTACCTTTGTTTAAATATCTACAAGGGTTGGATGAAGAAGTAGAGCCCAATGTCCGGTTCAAGCAAAGAAGCATCGGCGAAGAGGAAGAGGAAGAGGGACGAGGACGAAGTCGAGGACGTGGACTCGGAATCCAAGTAGGTGGCAGTGTCGTCGCTCATGCTGGTTCTACTGCAGTGTCAAGCGGACTAGTTGCTTATTAGTTTATTTTCAAGGGTGTGTTGTGCTGAGGCCCCAGTAGAACTATGTTTATGTTCTTTCTCGTTATTTGAACTCTTTAGTACGTACAGTAGTACTAGTACTATGTCTTACTACTGTTCTTCTTGCAGTTGGTACTACTGCTTGTATCTTTGTGTTCCTGGTGTACTTAATACGTTCGTACTAGTAGTATAATTTGGGTCACTCGATTTGTGAAAGAAGTTCGATGGAGCGAAGGAAGAAGACGGCAGAAGAGGTGGAAGAAGCCCTTCTAGCCATCCATGTTGCATCAAACGGCTCACATGAGTCGACTGACCCAAATTGCTCCTTTAGATTGCAGGATCCACATGGCATTCAAGGTCTCGAAGGTAGATTCCACGTCCACACCCGGTTTGCGGGCTCGACGCGCGCGCGACCGGCTTCCGCCGCGACAGCCACCATGTGCGCCTCCTCCGCGCGGGCGGAGACGACAATGACACGCTAGTTCCTCCTCGCCGGCGTGCTGGAGCACGTGCTCGTCCTCCTCTTCGCATGCTGCGTGCATAGACGCGGCTCCACCAGCTGCTCGCGTGCTTGGCAGCACGGCGGCATCGCGAGGAGGGACTGCAGACGACGTGAGCGAGCGAGCCTTCGGCTTCATGCCACAGGGATGGCGGCGACACGGCGGTGATGGGCGAGAAATTGTTGGCTGGAGCAGGCGGGCGCCAGCATGCGCAGCGGCGACGGCGGCATATTGATGAGTGCGCGTGTGGGAGCTTACTTTAGTTCTATATATAAGGTTGGTCAAACTTAAAAAGAAAACCATACTAGTACACGTAAACATTAGACTTAGGCAGCGCTTTTATTAGTTACTAGCTTATGTTCTTGCCCATTGTGACCAGCCTTAGTACCACGGCCACGATACAGAATCCTGTGCAAGCGCGTGAACCGTGGCTGCGCGGTCGATCAAACGGTGCGTCACCGTGTCGCGCTCGAAGGACATCCACTGAACCTTTTTGTGTGTGTGAAAACAATCCTTGAATATTACTCAACTTTTTTCCTGCGAAAGTTCTTGACGGTGCAAATTTCCATATATTTGAATTTAGCTCCAGTTCGTGTTTATTTGGATTTGGATGTTTTAGGTGTGCCCTAGTTTTTTTTAATACTGATTTTGTGTGTGTGACTGAGAGAGAACGTGTGTATGTTTCCATATGTGTGTTGTGGCGGAAGGGCAATGTGGAGACGGTGTGCATGTGATACAGACATAGAGAGGTGTGAATGTGCAAATGATCGTGCATGAGTGAGACATAGACAGATGCTGATACGTTGTGTATACATGAGAGAACGGTCTTCTAGTTTACTTGTGTGTGTGAGAGAGAAAGAGAGAGGGAGAGAGAGACAGAGAGAGGAGCATCCGTAACACAACAACCATCTCTCTCGATTCGTCCGTCCTTTGCACGGTCGCATGCAACACATGCATCAACGCGCACATTTTGACACCCTCACCCGGCCCCTGCCCACCTCAAGGCCCGCACAATGTCTTCGTGAATACCCATTTCTCTCCTTAGGTTTGTTTTCTCTCAATATCTGACACACACACAGAGACACACGCAGCACAACACACACACACACTCCCCCGAGCACACAATTCATCCCCATCCAAGGTTATACGACGACCACCCTCGCTTGTGCTTCTTTGCACCCCAACATGCACAACACCTTAATCCTCAAAGAGGGTAACGAGCAGATTGAAGACGGCGACCACACCGCGCTAGAGAATGCGGGGTCATTTGGAAGCAGGGTGATGTGACGACGGCTGACTGACTCCTCCCCCCACCCTCTCTCTCTCTCTCTTGCACAAAATTACCATTCCCTCTCTCCCCCGCACAAAATTGTCAATCCCTCAACCCACGAGATCCTTCCCCTCTCATCCATGTTTTTCCTGCTCTCTCACCAAACATGTTGTCTCTTCTCCATCCACGTATACAGAATCCAGATGCACACGCATCTCATGTATATTACATGTATGCATCTTTCTCACAGACCTAACTTCTTCCTCTCTCTTTCTCTCTCTATCTCTCTCTCCCTGTCTCGTTAGTTTTGTCTCCTACTCTCTCGTCCACATACATACTCCCCCCGGTCCTTTTTACTCTGCATATAAGGATTGTCCGAAGTCAAACTTCGTAAAGTTTGACCATATTTATATGGAAAAGCATTAACATCTACAGTCCAAAATTTATACAATATGAAAAGTAAAGTCATGACGCATATAATGTTGTTGATTTCACATTCTAAATCTTGGTACTTTTTTCTATAAACTTGGTCAAAGTTTACGAGGTTTGACTTCAGACAAATCTTATATGCGAACTAAAAAGGACCGGAGGGAGTACAATCTTTCCTGCCCTATCTCCTCCATCTTCAAAAGCTCTCTCCGCACATTTCATTCACACATTGGGATATGTCAAAATGTTGCTTCTATAATGGCTGATGTAGAGTTATGGTTGTTCTTGTTGCATCCTACAAAGTAATAACTATGAAATGCATTTAGATTCTCATTTGACTGGAATTATGTGAGTTTGAGCATGTTGTGAAGTACTATAGACCTTGTATACATCTTGGGATTCGACAATGATTGTAACTATTGAATTGTATAGACCATTACATTCAAAGTCAATAGCCTAATATATTTATTTCACAATTTCAACAAATGATTAGTTCACTACAAACTAAGAAAACAAATGTGTACTCCCTCCGTTTTTATTTAAGTCCGCGTATTAGCATTGGTCAAAGTCAAGTTTTGTAAACTCTCAGAAAGCTTATAACAAAAAATATTAACATATACAATAACAAATAAATACCATTAGATTCATTATTGAATGTACTTTCACATCATACATATTTGTTATGGTAAATGTTTATATTTTTCTATAAACTTGGTCAAACTTTAGGAAGTTTGACTTCGGCCAAACCTAATATGCAGAGTTTACTACTACTGCTCGCTAGTTGCTTAGCCGAATCACTCAACACACCACACGGGGAGTCCATTGTCACAAAATTTTGAGGTCAGCGGGAAAATCTCCGACGACCCTGATTCGAGCAGTGGGAAGTTACCATCATAGCCTTCGGAACAGGCCTCCGGATGACGCTTGGTATTGGGCTGTTTTCGTAACTTCAGGTTCACCCTACCCAGCCAACCCCACCCCGGCACCCAGTGTAGTACACCTGAATACTCCTGAATTTCTATCCCCGTCACAAAATAGACTTCTCCACGGCACCGCAACCTTCGTGCTCCTCCCCTTTACATCGGCGCAGTCGTCCACCGCAGGCATCGGCCTCATCGACAACCTCGTACGCCGCACTGGAGCCGGTCCACCGTCGTTGTCGTACACGGAGCCTCTTCCCCGGCATCGTCTTCCACGGTCTCGGATATGCTTCTCGGAAGCCGACGCCGAGCGCAGAAGTACCACCATCGTGGACAATGAACTGACTCCCGTTGCCGACCATGACTCACAGAGGCCGCCGCAACCATCGTTCTCCTCCTCAATTGGTAATGTGTGTATTGAATCACTTAGCAGTACATGTGCAGTTCCAATTTTTTTTCATACCTGCCCTTCAAATTTCCTGGGTGCTATTGTTCCCGTAAAAGTAATTGGTTATAGCCTCCATTGTCCAACAGAATATCAGCTTGTAATTGTGCATCACTCCTGTATCGCGTTGTGCTTGGGTAGGTTTTTCATCTGCAACCAGTAGTGTGACAAATGATGGAAAGGTTTTTAGAACTAGCAAAATGCCCATGCGTTCCACACATCAAGATGCATTTGTATGAGTAGTTTATCTTGTTGGAGATGCTCTAACATGGCAGACGGGTGCTTTAATGTTGCCCACAAGATGCGCGAGTATTACTAGTAGTATATTTTTCTTGCCATGTTGAGATTTTAAAACCACGAGTGCGAACATGCAGAGGAGCAATGAAGACCAAACACGGGATATTCGAGACATCTTCAAGGAGCGTGGCAAGTTAAAGAGGAGCTGCACCGAACCTGTAAAACGAGCTTTGGTAAGTAACACCCTTTCAATTACTTTTGTGTAGCCTCGTGTTCTTCGATGTTATATGTTTTAGTTTCTGTTTCTCTTAAGCGTGGTGTTCTTCGATGTGTAATAAGAAGAGTCTTAATCGTCCTAATGCTTTCGTTTTTAGCTTGATGTAGGAAGTGGGTGTTCTCACCTTGTAGTCTGTTTTTATTTATTTTTTCCTTTTGAATTCACTTCTTCGAGTTCTGTTTATCTGGCTTCTACTAAATGGATCTAGGTTGCTTTGAGTATTGATCTAAAAAAGAAGTAACTTCATGTCAGGATGCAGTTCCTGCGAGGAGGGAAGTATGGTCAACCTCGAGATCATGTTTCCAAAATGAGGCTAGATTACACACAAGGTGCCAATTCCCTAATGATGCTGGATTAGACACAAGGTGCAAATTCCCAGATGATGCTGGATTACACACAAGCCAGGTGGAGCCATCAGCTGTTCGTGTCCTCGTGGCATCAGTAAAGGCTGAAAGAAAGCATGCAGCAACCCTTGAGAATGTAGCTGAGTTCCTGAAGAAGCGAAAAGAGCAATCAGATGCTCTCTTCACCCAAGCCAAAGAAGAGATGGAAGAAGCCAGAAATAAGCTAGCAGAGGCAGAGCAGGCTAGGCGTCTCCTACTGTCTAAAACTGTTGTCAATACAAAATTTCCTTCATAATAGCTAGGTTCAAATGTTTATCCAGTCAGCATGCCTGTTGTGATGTCCGTGCATCTACTGATGTGGCACAAAATGTTTTTTTTCGGGTCATGTAATAACAGCAATTACTTTCCAAACAATAACAGAGGAAGCATTGGACATGGTATAGTTCACGCGCAAGCCCGACATTCCAAGTTCAACTTCCACATCAAACTCAATGTTCACAGATATCTGCACATTCATACATAATGTCCAGAACCATGATTCACTTCAAAGCCAAAAAAAAGTGAGGAGAGTTATAAATAAAGAAAATACTCTACTAGTTCCTGCTACCAGTGCGAGCACAACAAGTCAAGACCATGCGTGAATTTCCTCTCATTTGAGACAAGCACGCCCTGAATGTACGTGGTTCCCCCTTGCTCTCTACCTCCCTTTTCCCCATTCGTACTCCGTGGGCGCCAAAACACCCTCTCCACCCCAGCCTCCTCCGTCCGCCACCCCATCCACCGCTGTTCTCCTCGACCATGCCGGAGCTGATACCCGGCGCCGCCGTCCATTACAAGAGATCGACCTCTTTCATCCACGGCTTCGGACCGGGATCCTTGCATCCCATCCTCTCGCTTCATCCCTGTCGTCGTCCACCTTGCCGGCGCCGCTCCTATGACCGTCTCGTCCACCGCGCCTCGCCGCCACCATCTACCCCCCTAGATCTGCTTCCACGCTACCGACAACCATCGCTACCGCAACACCGTCAAATTCTCAGCAGATGCGTACACGGCGCCGCACCAGAGGCGGTACTCTTTCGTATCTGCTCAACTTATTTATCGCAGCAAGAAAATAGATGGCCACTACTTTACTCTGATTTCTTGTCTTGGTTGCGAAGTTGCCTTTGTCCGGTTTGCATCTTCAGATCCGCCATGGCACGCTCAACACCATACTCGCAATGCTTATGGTTTTCCCCTTTTATATTCCACACTAGTTAAATCATAGTAGACTAAATTTCAAAATTGTGTCAGTCGATTTTTCAGAGCTCGCCGGAGTTCGCCGGTGCGATCGAAGGGGCTCGGGTGGGGACGGTGGTTGTGGGGGGCAGTGGTGGGGCCTCGTCGAACGAAGAAAACTCGATGCGGGTGGGGGCGGGGGTGGGGGTGGCAGAGGAACACAGGCGGTGGGGCCGGTGGTTCGGTCGGCGGCCCGTGTTGTGTTCTATATGGGAAGCACAGTATGTTCCTTGTCAGGAAGGGGTGCATGGACATTTGCAGTCAACAACTGATAGAGCTGGCCTGTACGTGATCGATAGGCTTTCAATTACTAGCGGCAATACAACACCGTAATTTCTAGCCAGTTCCACTTTCCCGATTTATATATCCTGGTTATGGTGTACCCCTGTTATGTACACTATGGGGCTGTTTGGTTTGTGACTAACTTTGCCAAAGATTGACACACCTAAGGTTAGGCAAGTTTGACCAACTTAGGTGAGTGTTTGGTTCAAGCCACATCTTAGGCAAGCCACACTTGGACCCCACATGGCATACACACAAAAAGTGTGGCAGGATTCCCTTAGGCTTGCCAACTTGTGGCTCTCATTTTGATGAACTAACCTTAGTCAAGTTTGGCAAAAATGTGTGGCAAAGTGTGGAAATGCTAGTCCTAAAACCAAACATATGATCTGCCTAGTTGCTGTGTGGTCTTGTTATCATGGTTTGGCAATAAACTCTCTATACAGTATATTATGAACCTATCATCTACTAGCTATCCTTATATCTAGAGCCTATTTTTTTGGGTACTTGTGCCAGATTATATAAATGCACGCACCATATTATAGCACACATGAGCTCTCCCATCAGAATCCAGTGATAGCACACAAGTGTTTACATGGGCGCCCCTATATTAGAATATCATCTGCATTACAAAGATAATCTCACAACTATTTATGTTTTCATGGTTCTCAGATATTATACGCAATTACAGTGAATATCAGAATCCGCGCATCAGAAGAATATTGTGGAACACTGCAATGACTTACAAAATTGGCAGCAAGGCATTGAGTGCCATTCTGGAAGCAATGAAACTCGTACGCTCCCCACCTGTTGATTCTTGTTCAGAATATCATCCTAATGACTATTCTATCCTCGAGGAGTCAAAGGCATATGGCCTGTCCTGTTCACCCATCAAGGTGCCTGTTATAATTTGGCAAGGTTTTATTGATTGCGCGTATCTTGCATATGTTGTCTTGCATTTCTTCTACTTTGTTGCACCGCCATCTGCTTAGTTTACTCATCATATATGTCGAGATGCCATGCCCATCCATTATCAATACATATTCCATCTATCATCATACCATGTTTTTCCACTCAAATGTTGTTCTTGTGCATCAGACATCAAAAAGGAAGAGGGTGATTGCCGAACCTGAAGGAGCACCAGCAAAGTCCTTGAAAAACGTGGTGGTGCCAGAGAAATCAGACAGCACCCCACTTATATTGGCTGTACAACCAGTGACACAAAACGTAGGACCGACTCCAGCAGACTATACCCATACTTCACTGGCCACACCACTAGCCCCACCACACAGGACCTGCACTCCAGCAAAAGGTATACCGATTTCATTTGCCATAGCACCAGCTGTACCACAGAAAAATCCCACTCCAGCAAAAAGTACAGCAAGTCCACTTGCCGAAGACCTATCCCAACTGCAGAGACGACCAATTCCTACAGATTGGAACCCCATTCCATTTATTCCCAGTTTAAAAGACAATGCTTTCAATGTTGTTAGGGACTACGTGCATATATTCCCATCATGGGAAGATTATTGTGAAGACAAACACCATTTTCACATCTTCCTGTCCAACTTACCTGTTAGTGCTATTATTCATGGCTATTATTTTCCTGTTTTCTGCTGATTGAACACATCAATGATTTACATTACATTGTTGTAAATAGGTGAGGGTCAATCTGGATAGTCATGACGAGCAAAGCTTGCTTGTGCTTTTCAAGGAAGCACTGCAGCAGTATCGGTGTTACCTGAGGAAATCACACTTTGATGGCAAGTCTATAAACGAATTTCCGGTGAAGTCTCGTGTGCTAAATTTAGAAGACATTGAATGGAAAAACCTTGTTATGCACAGGTCTCGTTCCCAGGATGAGGTACTATCTATGAAATCACATGACAATTTGAACTTCTACTTTTCCGCATGTGCCTTACGGATCTTTTTTGCAGGAAATCTGCTCAAAGAAGAATTCCGGTTTGACAAGAACGACTGGATATCGCAAATATGTTGCCCGCTGCTTTGCTCTCGTTAGTACTTGTTGTCCTGTATCACTGTACTTGCATACATACCTGGTTCATTATGTGACAGTAGTATGCATGATAGCTTGCTTATCAATTGTTCGCTCCAAATTATCTGATCTGTATAAATGGTTACTTTAGTGTAGAATATATCCAATGCCAATGTTTTTTTAGCTCTGCATTGTTCTTGTAAGTACATGCTGTCCTTTATCAGTGTACTTATAATGACAGGTAGTTGTTCATGTACCATCACTCTGCAGCTTATTTTCCTTTGCCCTCCATTTTCTACACATCAGATCTATATTTACTCTTACCATAAGGTTGGTACTGAAGAAGTTTAGCTGTGCATTGCTCTTGGCTGTACCTTTTGCCTGTATCGCTGCACTTACATTTATAGCTACTTGGTTATGTAGCATCACTCTTCATCTTATCTTAAATATTCTCCATTTTTTCGTATATTATCACATCTATATTTACTCTTAACGAAATGTAGAATAAAGGCAATGCTTTTGAAGAAGATTCTGTGGTAAACTTCTTGAATTGCCCCCCCATCAGCATGGACAAGGCCTTTATAGAGCCTGTCTTCACCAATAATGTAAGTTTGTCCATTTCAGGCCTTCAAACTTTGTTGTATATATTTGGTTAGGCATGACTGCAACAGCTGTTTATTTTTAGTGTTTTCATCAAATTGCTTGTTAGTTTATTATATGTAGTTCATAAACAAAAGTTCGTCCTTTCTCAATTTAAGTTTTTAGTTGTACAACCAAGTTCCTTCTTCATACCATGTAAATTAAACTATACAGAGCAAGTGATCTTATTTTGCACTGCATGTATGCTTCTGTTCTTCATCTGTAATCCAGTGATGTGGTGAACCTACCCACTACAGCACAATGTCATATTCTGCAATGTCTTAACTATGAAAAATGTCATATCATTCTACTATTATTTAAACCGTCTCTTTATTTGCCAATCTGAAATGGTATAAATTGACACACTAACCATTGATACTTATGAGTACTTGATTTGTAATCCAGTGGTGTCGTGAAGCTGCCAACTCCTTCACAATGTCATTTCCTGCCATGTCTTGACCTGAACAATACCATATTGTGTTAATGCAAATTTAAACTGTATCACTTTATTCATCAGTAAGAAATGTGATGAATTGTCAGCACTGATACTTTTATGTGCAAAACCTGCCATCTGTCTGCTTGTTTATCTTTCAGAGTGAGGAAGATATAAGTGTTGAACAAGCGCGGTCTCATCATCTTGCTCAGCTGCTTGCGCTGCAGCTCCCCAGCAGGGCTAACCTTTCTTGAACTCTATTGAAGTGCTGTCGGTTTTGTATATTATTTTGTCGGCGTGTTTATTTGCACTGGTGGCGATATTTGATGCCTAGTGTATGTAATCTGCTGTCTGGTTGTGCTTTATTATCTTAGTGGCGAACTTTGATGCCTAGTGGATGTAATATGCCGTAATTTCTTTATTGTATAGTATAGGTTTTTTCTTAGTCGCGATGCTGCAGTTATTTTACTATATATATATATATATATATATCTTGTCTTCGCAGTAAACCGACCAAACCGTAAAATTATGGTACATAATCGGGCCGTCATGCAATCATGATGTAGGTTGGGCCTGAAACGTGCCGATCAGCTCACGGGCCGGCAGCAGCCCGAAATGAACCCCGACCCATGATTGTGCGAATCAAATCACGGGCTTTTAACAGGCCGAAAAATTGTCTCGGTCCTTGTTTGGCCCAATCAGATATCGGCTGCGAGCAGGCCGGATGCAAACCGGGTCGTAGTTAGGCCCAACTATATGACGAGCTTTTAACAGGCTGAAATTAATATAGGGCCGAAATGTTAAACGGGCCCTTAACAGGCCAAAACTAATATCAGGCCGAATTACTAAGTGGGCCTTTAGCAAGTGGGCCCAAAAGCATAGTGTCCAGTTGATGGGCCGAATCTGATATGGGCCATAATTAGGCCCAAAACTTCTTAAAGGGCCGGACCTGATCTGGGCCATAATTTGGCCCAGAACGTGGTAGGCTTTTAACGGGCCGGATCTCATATGGGCCACTATTAGGCCCAGAGCGTGGCACGCCATTAATAGACCGTATCAAATATGGGCCGGTATTTGGCCCAAAACATGGCAGCCAGTTAACGGGCCGACCTACTAGGGTCCTCAAAATCTTGTGGGCCTATAGCTGGGCCGACCCATTAATGTCAGCGAAATCTCGTGGGCCTTTAGCTGGGCCGGCCCATTATGATCCGCAAGAATTTTGTGGGCCTTTACCTAGGCCGGCCTATTATTGCACACAAAAATCTTGTGGGCCTTTACCTGGGCCGGCCCATTATGGCCCGCGAAATCTTGTGGGCCTTTAGCTGGGCCAGCCCATTATGGTCCGCAAAATCTCGTGGGCCTTTAGCTGGGCCGGCCCATTATGGTCCGCAAAATCTTGTGGGCCTTTAGTTGGGCCGGCCCATTTAAACTTGTTGGGCCGTGCCATGTGTCGACGTATCATAGGCGCCTTCTGTCCAGTGAGTGGATGACATCTGTCCTGACGATGTGCCGACACGTGTTTCCTCTAGCCAATGATGATTTTACATGTGGAAAATCCCCATTGGTCGGCGCTGTTAATGGGTTATCGGATCCAAAACTTGACCCGATAGCTTAACAGCGTTCCGTTACGGAGGATGCCACGTGTCGGTCACCCTTGACCAAAGCACTTCTATGACGCGCGATTTATCGTCATGGAAGTGGACACTTCTATGACGATAATTTTGGTAATGTCATGGAACACTTCTACGACATCACATGTATGACTATCTTGATTATGTCATAAATTTGTCATGGATGTACTTGCATGACAAAAAAAGCGACCTACTGTGACAAACATGTATCATCACGGAAGTGTATTTTTATGTAGTGGAATATGATGATGGAGGTTATATGGAGAAGACAAAAAATGATAAAGTCTCACATCGACAAGGCTAATCAACGGGCTAGGGAGATGCCCATCAATTGATGTCAATGCAAGGAGTAGGGATTGCCATGCAATGGATGCACTAGAGCTATAAATGTATGAAAGCTCAACAAAAGAAACTAAGTGGGTGTGCATCCAACTTGCTTGCTCACGAAGACCTAGGGAATTTGAGGAAGCCCATTGTTGGAATATACAAGCCAAGTTCTATAATCTAAAATTCCCACTAGTATATGAAAGTGAAAAACAAGGGACTCTCTATCATAAAGATCATGGTGCTACTTTGAAGCACAAGTGTGGAAAAAAGGATAGTAGCATTGCCCCTTTTTATCTCTTTTTTTTCTTTTTTTGGGCCTTTTTTTATTTGCCTTTCCCTTTTTTATTTTGGACAATGCTCTATTAATTATGATCATCACACTTCTATTTATTTACAACTCAATGATTACAACCTGATACTAGAACAAAATATGACTCTATATGAATGCCTCCTGCGGTGTACCGGGAAATGCAATGAATCAAGAGTGACATGTATGATAAATTATGCATGGTGGCCTTGCCACAAATACAATGTCAACTACATGATCATGCAAAGCATATGACAATGATGAAGCATGTCATGAATGAAACGGTGGAAAGTTGCATGGTAATATATCTCGGAATGGCTATGGAAATGCCATAATAGGTAGGTATGGTGGCTGTTTTGAGGAAGATATAAGGAGGTTTATGTGTGATAGAGCTTATCATATCACGTGGTTTGGATGCACCGGCAAAGTTTGCACCAACTCTCAAGGTGATAAAGGGCAATGCACGGTACCGAAGAGGCTAGCAATGATGGAAGGGTGAGAGTGCGTATAATCCATGGACTCAACATTAGTCATAAAGAACTCACATACTTATTGCAAAAATCTACAAGTCATCAAACACCAAGCACTACGCGCATGCACCTAGGGGGATAGATTGGTAGGAAAAGACTATCGCTCATCCCCGACCGCCACTCATAAGGAAGACAATCAAAGAACACCTCATGTTTCAGAAAAATTACACAACGGTTACCATACGTGCATGCTACGGGACTTGCAAACTTCAACACAAGTATTTCTCAAATTCACAACTACTCAACTAGCACAACTTTAATGTCACCAGCCTCATATCTCAAAACAATTATCAAGTATCCAACTTCTGATAGTACTCAACGCACTTTCTATGATAGTTTTTATTATACCCATCTTGGATGACTATCATATTAGGACCAATTTCATAACCAAAGCAAATTACCATGCTGTTCTAAAAGACTGTCAAAATAATATAAGTGAAACATGATAGATCAATAGTTTCTATAAAATAAAACCACCACCGTGCTCTAAAATATATAAGTGAAGCACTAGAGCAAAATTATCTAGCTCAAAAGATATAAGTGAAGCACATAGAGTATTCCAATAAATTCCAATTCATGTGTCTCTCTCCCAAAAGGTGTGTACAGAAAGGATGATTGTGGTAAACTAAAAAGAAAGACTCAAATTATAAAAGACGCTCCAAGCAAAACACATATCATGTGGTGAATAAAAATATAGCCTCAAGTAAAGTTACCGGTAGAAGGAGACGAAAGAGGGGATGCCTTCCGGGGCATCCCCAAGCTTAGGATTTTAGTTGTCCTTGAATTAGTTGTCCTTGAATTTTACCTTGGGGTGCCTTGGGAATCCCCAATCTTAAGCTCTTTCCAGTCCTTATTCCATAATCCATCAAATCTTTACCCAAAACTTGAAAACTTCACAACACAAAACTTAAACAAAAAATATCACGAGCTCCATTAGTATAAGAAAACAAACCACCACTTAAGGTACTGTAATGAACTTATTGTTTATTTATCTTGGTGTTAAACCTACTGTATTCCAACTTCTCTATGGTTCATAACCTCTGATACCAGCCATAGATTCATCAAAATAAGCAAACAACACACGAAAAACAGAATCTGTCAAAAACAGAACAGTCTGTAGTAATCTGTAGGTTTCAAATACTTCTGTAACTCCAAAAATTCTAAAATAAATTTCTGGACGTGACAAATTTATCTATTAATCATCTGCAAAAATAATCAACCTAATATCACTCTCTAGTAAAATATGGAAGCAAATCTCGTGAGCGCTAATGTTTCTGTTTTTTACAGGAAGATCGCAAAGACTTTCCCCAAGTCTTCCCAAAGGTTCTACTTGGCACAAACACTAATTAAAAGCATAAAACCACATCTAAACACAGGCTAGATGAATTATTTATTACTAAACAGATCCAAAAAGTAAGGAACAAAAATAAAATTGGGTTGCCTCCCAACAAGCGCTATCGTTTAACGCCCCTAGCTAGGCATAAAAGCAAGGATGGATCTAAGTATTATCATCTTTCGTTTTAATTTTTTTAGCGGAGTCATGCTCGAATCCTGGCGGATCTTTACGTTTCCCTTCATATTCATAAATTTTTAGATCTAAAGAATCCAACCGCTTATTGCAAAGGGCAATCAACATATTCATGCGGTGAAGATTTCCGCTAACACTCTTAAGAGGTTCAAGAGACTTTTGTAAAATTTTCGTTGCTTCGCATATTTTTCCAAAAACTTGTGTCTCTTCATGGGTATGATGTGACCCCTTTTGTTGAGGTAGTGCTCCCACTATTCCCTCTATGATTTCATGAGCAATACGGGGATCAATTTCGATAAAATTTCCTTTGGCAACGAAATCCAAGAGTTGACTATGTGACATATTTAGCCCAACATAAAAATTGCGAAGTAAAATTCTAAAATTCATCTCTAAGGTGCAATTACGATAAGATTCCATCATCCTAAACCAAGCATCTTTTAAATTTTCTCCTTGTCTTTGTTTGAAGTGAAGAACTTCAAACTCAGGAGACAAAGGGGCAGATAAAGGACTGGCCATGACGGCACACGGGACACAAGAAGTGAGCGAAAAAGAGGTGAGCGGAAAAGAGGGCGAATAAAACGGCAAAGGTGAAGTGGGGGAGAGGAAAATGAGAGGCAAATGGCAAATAATGTAATGCAAGGGATAAGAGTTTGTGATGGGTACTTGGTATGTCTTGACTTGTGGTAGATCACCCCGGCAACGGCGCCAGAAATCCTTCTTGCTACCTCTTGAGCAATGTGTTGGTTTTCCCTTGAAGAGGAAAGGGTGATGCAGCAAAGTAGCGTAAGTATTTCCCTCCGTTTTTGAGAACCAAGGTATCAATTCAGTACCTACACAAACAAATAAGAACCTCGCAACCAACGCGATAAAGGGGTTTTCAATCCCTTCACGGTCACTTACGAGAGTGAGATCTGATAGAGATAATAATAATAAGATAAATATTTTTGGTATTTTAATGATATAGATTGAAAGTAAAGATTGCAAAATAAAATAGATTGGAAACTTATATGGTTAAAGATAGACCCGGGGGCCATAGGTTTCACTAGTGGCTTCTCTCAAGATAGCATAAGTATTACGGTGGGTGAACAAATTACTGTCGAGCAATTGATATAAAAGTGCATAATTATGAGAATATCTAGGCATGATCATGTATATAGGCATCACGTCCGCGACAAGTAGACCGAAACAATTCTGCATCTACTACTATTACTCCACACATCAACGGCTATCAAGCATGCATCTAGAGTATTAAGTTCATAAGAACAGAGTAATGCATTAGGCAAGATGACATGATGTAGAGGGATAAAATCAAGCAATATGATATAAACCCCATCTTTTTATCCTCGATGGAAACAATGCAATACGTGCCTTGCTACCCCTGCTGTCACTGGGAAAGGACACTGCAAGATTGAACCCAAAGCTAAGCACTTCTCCCATTGCAAGAAAGATCAATCTAGTAGGCCAAACCAAACTAATAATTCAAAGAGACTTGCCAAGATAACCAATCATACATAGAAGATTTCAGAGAAGAATCAAATATTGTTCATAGATAAACTTGATCATAAACCCACAATTCATTGGATCTCGACAAACACACCGCAAAAAGAGTTACATCAAATAGATCTCCAAGAAGATCGAGGAGAACATTGTATTGAGATACA
Organism: Triticum urartu; assembly: GCF_056163025.1. NCBI lineage: Eukaryota > Viridiplantae > Streptophyta > Magnoliopsida > Poales > Poaceae > Triticum > Triticum urartu. The sequence continues at coordinate 479,841,544 of NC_141873.1, read as the reverse complement.
AAGAGAGAGAAGAAGCCATCTAGCTAATAACTATGGACCCGAAGGTCTGAGGTAAACTACTCACACATCATCGAAGAGGCTATGGTGTTGATGTAGAAGCCCTTCGTGATCGATGCCCCCTCCGGCGGAGCTCCGGAAAAGGCCCCAAGATGGTAACTCTTGGGTACAGGAGGTTGCAGCGGTGGAACTAGGGTTTCGTGGTGCTCCTGGATGTTTTCGGGGTATATATATATATATATATATATATATATATATATATATATATATATATATATATATATATATATATATATATATATATATATATATATATATATGAGGAAGAAGTAGGTCGGTGGAGCCACGAGGGGCCCACGAGGTGGAGGGGGCGCCCAGGGGGTAGGCGCCCCCCTGCCTCGTGGCGTCCTTGTTGGTTGCTTGATATCCACTCCAAGTCCCCTGGATCACGTTTGTTCCAAAAATAACTCTCTCGAAGGTTTCATTCCGTTTGGATTCCGTTTGATATTCCTTTTCTGTGAAACACTTAAATAGGCAAAAAAATAACAATTTGCACTAGGCCTTGGGTTAGTAGGTTAGTCCCAAAAATAATATAAAAGTGTATAAATAAGCCCATTAACATCCAAAACAGATAATATAATAGCATGGAACAATCAAAAATTATAGATATGTTGGAGATGTAACAACTGCCCACGTAGCGTGATAACCCACAAGTATAGGGGATCGCAACAGTTTTCGAGGGTAGAGTAGTCAACCCAAATTTATAGATGCGACACAAGGGGAGCCAGAGAATATTTGAAGGTATTAGCAACTGAGTTGTCAATTCAACCACACCTGGAAATTAATCATCTGCAGTAAAGTGAGCAGTAGCATAGTAATATGATAGTTTTGATAGTAGTTGCAGTATCAATGGTAACAATAACAGTGATAGCAGTAGTTTTGTAGCAAGTGTAACAGTGATGATAGCAGTAGTAACCTAGCAATAACAGTATAGGATAAGTTCATAGGCATTGGATCGGTGACTTGTTGGATGATATTCATCATGAGATAGTTATAACCTAGGGCAATACGGCACAAGCTCCAGTTCGCCAATATGATGTAGGCATGTATTCCGTAAATAGTCATACGTGCTTATGGAAAGAACTTGAATGACATCTTTTGTCCTACCCTCCTGTGGCAGCGCGGTCCATATTGGAAACTAAGGGATATTAAGGACTCCTTTTAATAGAGAACCGGAACAAAGCATTAAAACATAGTGAATACATGAAGTCCTTAAAGTACGGTCATCACCGGGAGTGGTCCCAACTATTGTCACTCCGGGGTTGCCGGATCATAACACGTAGTAGGTGACTATAACTTGCAAGATCGGATCTAGAACATGGATATAACGGTGATAACATAAACGGTTCAGATATGCAATCATGGCACCCGGGCCCAAAGTGACAAGCATTAAGCATGCCAAAGTCATAGCAACATCAATCTAAGAACATAGTGGATACTAGGGATCAAGCCCTAACAAAACTAACTCGATTACATGATGAATCTCATCCAACTCCTCATTGACCAGCGAGCCTACGAAGGAATTACTCACTTCCGGTGGGGAGCATCATGAAATTGGTGATGGAGAAGGGTTGGTGATGACGAAGAATGAATATCCCCTCTCCAGAGCCCCAAACGGACTCCAGATCTGGCCTCCCGATGAAGAACATGAGTTGACGACGGCTCCATCTCGTGGATTGCGATAATTCTTTCTCCCTGATTTTTTTCTCGGAAAATAGGATTTTATAGCGTCGGTTTCAGGGTCTGCGGGGCTACCAGGTGGGCACAACCCACCTGGGCACGCCAGGAGAGGGGGGCGTGCCCTGGATGGGTTGTGCTCACCCAGGTACCCCCTCTGGTGGGTCTTGGCTCCAGAAATTCTTATTATTGATATAAAAAATCCTTGCAAAGGTTCGTTCGATTATGTTAACTTTTATTTCTGCACAAAAACAACACCACGGTTATTCTGCTGAAAACAGCGTCAGTCCAGGGTTAGTTTCATTCAAATCATGCAAATTAGAGTCCAAAACAAGAGGAAATGCGTTAGGAAAAGTAGATACGTTGGAGACGTATCAACTCCCCCAACCTTAAACCTTTGTTTGTCCTCAAGCAAGTAAGTTGATAAACTGAAAGTGAAAAAGAAAAACTGTTATGAACTCTTTTGCTCTTGTTTGCATAAATAAGCTTAAACATCACCCAGGTTTTCAGCTAGCATTATAACTAACCATGCCGACAATAAATCTTAAAGATTATATTAACTCATATCAATGACATAATCAGCTAGCGAGCAATAGCAAGACATCTCAAATGGCAACACGTTGTCAAAACAATCATGATATAATATGACAATAGTGGTATCTCACTAGCCCTTTCTGAGACCGCAAAACATAAATGCAGAGCACCTCCAAAGTCCAAGTAGCGACTAAACATTGTAATTCATGGTAGAAAAGATCCATTCATGATGCACCCAACATTAGCTACACACAATGCATAAGTCATGACATTTGTGCTCTTAGGTTCTAACGCTTGTTTTAGAAGGTGATGACACAACATAAAAGTAAATAGATAGTCCCTTCGCAGAGGGAAGTAGTGATTTGCAGAGGTGCCAGAGCTCAAGTTTTAAAACAGAGATAAATGATATTTTGAGACATGCACCCTTGACCCTTCTCATTTACTTCACGACTATCAGTTATCAATATCTCCCATGCTAAACAAGCTAGTGGCAGTTCCCAAGCGATAAAAGTAAAGGTTTTGACTCCATTGGGAGTTTTTGTTTGATTATTCAAGTGATTAACTCTTTTGTATTTTGCAGTTTGGGATTGGGCATCCCAATTACCGTCCTTTTCTCGTGTGATGGCGATGAATAAACACTCGACCTGAGAATAACCTGCCTAGCATGGAAGATACCGACTACCTCCTGTCGTTCCATGAACTATCCAGGCACACAAAATGGATATTTTTTTAGAAGTTTTTTAGAGGTGGCACATGCAAATTTACTTAGGACAGCAGGGTAATACCACATATAGGTAGGTATGGTGGACTCATCTAGAATAACTTTTGGGTTTAAGGTTTTTGATGTACAAGCAGAATTCCCACTTAGTATAGGCGAAGGCTAGCAATTAGATTGAGAAGCTGCCAGCTAGAGAGTAACAACGATCATGATCATGCATTATGCATGAACATATGCCAAGTCAAGCCACTCAAACATTCATAGGAAGATACCATATCATCATACTACATCATAATCATTTTAATGCAATGTGGATATCCAGGATAAATCATTATTCACTCCCAGCTACTTATGCATGGCATGAGAAACTATAATCTCTAATTGTCATTGCAAACATGTTTAATCATAAGGGGCTGAATCGTGGGCACTAGGTTAAACATATTTACACAGACAGAACAAGTCGAGTTCATACCAGTTTCTCTCTGCCACGACCAGTTCATCGAATATCATCATTACTGCATTTCACTTGCATGACCGGATGATGTGAAAATGATAACAGTGCAAGAGTGCCATGGAGTAAGCTGGAATCTGCAAACATTTTATTCAACAGGAGAAGACATGGTAAAATGGGCTCTTTATTAGATTAACAGTTATTCATATGAGAGACACTCAACATTTTCATCATGGTCTTATCCTTGGTACAACTCGAATAAAAAGAAAAGAAATTCAGAGAAACACACTGAAATATTTTTGGAGTTTTTGGTTTTCTTGAACAAGCAAATAAAAAGGGAAAGGCAAAAACGAGAAAAACTATTTAGACGGCAAAGCTCCCAACAAGCAAAATAAGAGCAAGAAATCTTTTTGTGTTTTCTTTTTAATACTACAACTAAGCATGCATGGATAGTAAACAAGCTACAACTAGTTTTTTGGTTTTTTCTAAAGTTTTTCAAACACACAAGAAGAAAGCATGAAAAATAAATCTAAGTATGGATGATACAATGAAAAAGTGTGAGCGCCGACAACTGGAATAAGTGGACATGAATGTAAAGTCAGTGGAAACACGTACTCCCCCAAGCTTAGGCTTTTGCCCTAAGTTGGTAATCGATCAGTAGTCTGGATGGTAGTAGGGGTACTGAGGAGCGGGCATCCACTGATCCCACCACAGAGGCTCCTCCTCTGCCTCTGCAGCAGCCTGAGCGTTCCGGTAGGCAATGATGTCCGCAGGCATGATCTTATATCCACCCCTAGCAACATAATCAAATAAAGCGGGAGCAGGCAACAGAATAATATCACAAGTTTCAATGCTAAAAACCAGGTTATAAGGAATATGAATATCAGGCGATTTATCATCAGTAAAATGGTGGTGATCCATGGCAGCACGGTCTAGATAAACCTTGGTCAGAGGATAATCATGTGGGCGTATGTCAACCTCGAAGTGAGCCGCCAAACGAGTAGCATAAATCCCACCATGAATTTTACCCTTGGATTTATTAAGGTGGAGGCGACGAGCCACAATAGCTCCCATACTATAAGTGTTATCGCCCTCTAATGCATGACGCAAAACAGCAAGGTTTGGTGAGCTGAGCGCTTCCACCTTCTCCCTAGCAAGCAAGCATTTTGCAATGAAAAGAGCACAGTAGTGAACAACAGGAAAATGCAAGCCAGCGACAGTGATAGCTGACACCCCTCTCTCATCTCCCACTGTCAAAGTGCGATAAAAAGCCTCAAACTCACCCGGCCTAGGCTCGGCCAAGCTCCCATCAGAAGGGATCATGCATATGTTATAAAATTCAGTAAGTGGTATCTGATGGTTTTCAGCATATAAATCAAAGCTCACTTCAGGAGGATTATTCCTAGGCAGGAAAGTAAATCTCTGAATAAAGATGTTTGTGAGGATTTGGTGCTGTTCACACTCATCTGCGATGAAGTCGGTGAGGCCGGCATTAGCAGCATATTGCATGAACTCCTGAAGGATTCCAACCTCTTCTAGGAACGGGGTGTGCGGCCATTCGCATGGCCGTACCTCCGCCAACCTCCGAGGATGGAGATCACTATCACATGACTCCCCAATAACACCCTTGGAGTTCTTCTTAGAGCCAAACTTCCTAAATATATTCTTGGTTTTCCTATGAACAAAATTCTGAAATTTATTAGCCCACAAAATTTTCTCAATAAAAATTCACAAAATGATACCAACTACTGATAGGGATACATAGAGGCCAAAGCAATCATTCAAACTACTTAGAACACTAAGAATTCAACATGCAAGCTCATCTACATCACCACCAAGAATAGCTAATTATTCAAAATATAAACCACTAAACCAAAAAGTAATTGGACAAACGGCAGAGTCACATACCAAGCAACAATCCCCTGAAACAGTTTTGGAAATGGAGCTTCGAGCAAAGAGATCAAAATCCGCGGGTTTGAGAGCAAGAACACGGGAGAGAGAGAGAGCAACGCAGATTTTTTTCTGGAGGTAGGTGATGATGTGGTATGGAGAGATAAGTGAGGGGGCCCACGTGGGGACCACAACCCACCAGGGCGCGCCTGGGGGTCCTGACGCGCCCAGGTGGGTTGTGCCCACCTGGTGCACCTCCCTCTGATGTTATTTGCATCCTGGCGCGCCCAGGTGGGTTGTGCCCACCTGTTGCACCTCTCTCTGATGTTACTTGCACCAAAAAAATTTAAATATTCAGAAAAAAATCGTATTAAATTTTCAGGGCATTCTGAGAGCTTTTATTTTTGGGTCATTTTTTTATTGCACGGGAAATTTAGAAAATAGAGAAAACATGGCATTTTATTTTATTTAACTAATAAAAACAGAGAATAAAAAGTAGGGAGAAAAGGTAGTGTTTAATAAATCCATCAACTTCATACCGCTCAAAAATGATCCATTAATAAGGTTGATCAAGTCTTATTAACAACCACTTTCGATTAGCATGAAACCGAAGAACTTTCATAAATCACTAAGTTACCTCAATGGGGATATGAATGTCCCAACAATAAGCATTTCATATTTCTTTTTGACAGTAGATAGAGGTATTTGAAAACTTCCAATAGTGATTGTCGGGGATTTTTCAATAACATTAAAACCATTCACTTGGAATTGTTTCTTTGGAAAGTGCACCGTATTCTCATTATCATCGATATGAAAAGTGATCTTGCTTTTATTGCAATCAATAACAGCCCCTGCAGTATTCAAGAAGAGTCTACCAAGGATAATTGACATGTTGTCGTCCTCGAGCATCTCAAGTATAACAAAGTCAGTCAAAATAGTAACATTAGTAACAACAACGGGCACATCCTCACAGATACTGATAGGTATGGCAGATGATTTATCAGCCATTTGCAAAGATATTTCAGTAGGTGTGAGTTTATTCAAATCAAGTCTTTTATATAAAGAGAAAGGCATAACACTAACACCGGCTCCTAAATCACACAAAGCAGTTTTCACATAATTCTTTTTGATGGAGCAAGGTATAGTTGGTATTCTCGGATCTCCAAGTTTTTTAGGTACTCCATCTTTAAAAGTATAATTGGCAAGCATAGTGGAGATTTCAGCTTCCGATATTTTTCTCTTATTTGTGATGATGTCTTACATATACTTTGCATAAGGAGGCATGTTCAAGATATCAGTCAAGCGAGTACACAAAAAGTATGGCCTTAGCATTTTAGCAAAGCGTTCAAATTCTTCATCATCATTCTTTTTAGTTGGATTATGTGGAAAATGCATAGGTTTTTGAACCCACGGTTCTCTTCCTTTACCGTGTTTTCTAGCCACAAAATCACTTTTATCATACCTTTTATTCTTAGGTTGTGGGTTATCAAAATCAACAGGTGGTTCTATCTCAACATCATTGTCTGTTTCTTTATTATTTGGTTGAGAGTCTTCATGAACATCAGCATTGTCTTTTTCATTATCACTAGGTGAATGTTCATTACTAGACTGAGTTTCAGCATCAGAGATAGAAACTTCATTATCTATGTCAGCAGGTTTTTCTATTTCAGGTTCACTAGGAGCATGCAAAGTCCTATCATTTTTCTTTTTATTTTTCTTTCTAGAAGGACTAGGTGCACTAGTGTTAGCTCTAATCTTGTTCAATTCTTTTTGGGTGTCCCTGCTACCTCTTGAGCATGCGTTGGTTTTCCCTTGAAGAGGAAAGGGTGATGCAGCAAAGTAGCGTAAGTATTTCCCTCAGTTTTTGAGAACCAATGTATCAATCCAGTAGGAGACTACACGCAAATCCCTCGTACCTGCACAAACAATCCAGAACTTTGCAACCAACACGATAAAGGGGTTGTCAGTCCCTTCAGGCCACTTGCAAAAGTGAGATCTGATAAAGATAATAAGATAAATATTTTTGGTATTTTTGTTGTATAGATTGAAAAGTAAAGATTGCAAAATAAACGGCAACAGAAATTGGCAAGTTGACAGAAAAATAATATAATGGAGTATAGACCCGGGGGCCATAGGTTTCACTAGTGGCTTCTCTCAAGATAGCATAATCTATGGTGGGTGAAAAAATTACTGTCGAGCAATTGATAGAAAAGCGCATAGTTATGAGAATATCTAGGCATGATCATATATATAGGCATCACGTCTGACCAAAACGATTCTGCATCTACTACTATTACTCCACACATCGACCGTTGTCGGAGTAATTGGACACGGATACCCCGAAGACGGTGAGACAAATATTCAAGACATCGGGGCTAGCAAAGCCCCTCAGTCCAAACCACCAGGCCTACTGCTGGCTGCTGGCTGCTGACTACCCGGCCAGGCCGACTGCTGGCTGCCGACTCCTCCACCAGGCCGACTGCTGGCTGCCGACTCCTCCACCAGGCCGACTGTTGGCTGCCGACTCCGCCACCAGGCCGACTGTTGGCTGCCGACTCCTCCACCAGGCCGACTGTTGGCTGCTGACTCCTCCACCAGGCCGACTGCTGGCTGCCGACTCCTCCACCAGGCCGGCTGCCCGAAGTCAACTGCAGCCTGATGCGACCCCGACGTGACGACCATACCCGGCACTGTTCACGTGTCACCCCAGTCATCATGTACAGTGTCCCTTGTCCCTAGGCACTATTTATGAAGTGACCCAGGGGACAAGGATGACACCCACCATGCCCCCTTGTTCCCATGCCACTACCTAGCTTACTTCCTAAGCTACCCACATAGCTTACATATCAAGCTAGCCATGCCTATATAAGCTAGCCCCATCCATCCATCAGAGGATGGACTCTCAGGCACGCATGCTAGCTAGCAAGATAGCTAGCTAGCTAGCACACACACACACATGTATGAGCACCCAAGCTCACTCACGGTGATGCATGGCCACAAGTCCATACGACCACCCGGCCATGGGCACGCATGCCCAAGATATAGCTCCAGGAGCACTCTGTACCAGATATACATACCAGATATACTCAGACATGAAGGAGTAGGGGTGTTATCTCTCCGGAGAGCCCCGAACCTGGGTAAACTACCGCGTGCTATTCGCATACCCGCTCCCGGGCCTATCAGCAGCAGTCTTGCCCTCACACGAAGCCACCTTGTGGCATATGTCGTCTTGCACCCCCCGTGAGAATACCACGACATTTGGCACCCACCGTGGGGCGGTACTATGCTACCGCGCTGCTGCTGGTTTCGCAGTCTAGGCGGGACCACCTTTGTCATCTCCACCGCGGCATCGCGCCGTCTCTCCGGTAGCGCTCGGGGGCTCGACTACAACCCATCCCCGGAGCGGCCACGCGGGACGACGCGTCCTCGTCGCCGGCCTCGCCGCCTTCGTCATCACCACCGTTGCGACGCCGGCCGTCCGTCCGCGCACGCGCCACGCGCGCGTTGCCTCACTTCGGTCGGCTGCGTTCGTGCGTGCCGTGCCGCGTCGCTCACGTCTACTCCCCTCCGCATTGTGCCTTGCTCTGGCCGAAGCACGCGTTTGCTTCTTCATATATCGTCTATACAAGCTAGCTAGCTGCTAAGTCAGATAGTGGTCAAACCATAGCCATACACTATCCATTCGCTAGCCAGATGCAAGTTGGATATTGCCCGTGTATTGGTCAGGTAGTAACCATAGATCAGTCAGACAGTGGCCAGACAATGGGCTCGGCCCGATGCCCAGCCCTCCACCGCTCGCGGCCGTCGTCGCGCTCCCCGCGCTGGCGCTGCTCCTCGCCGCTGTGCTCGCGCCGGTGCCAGACCGCACCCCAGCAGCAGCTGCCGCCGACGCACCTGCCTGCTGCTTCGCCCGTCTCCGCACCTTCTGTCCCTGTGCGCGCACGCACCCGTTCCCAGCTAGCTAGCTAGCAGGGCTGATGGATTCAGCTGCCTGCGTGCTAGCTTAGCTAGCTTGTTGGGCTCGTACGCGCGCACGATGCCGGCGGTCCGTGCGAGCTTCGCCGTCGCTCCGGCCGGCGACTCTGTTGGGCCTCCACCTACTCCTACCAACCCCGGCGGCGCTCTGCTCCAACCCAGGTCCGCCGCGCCGTTGACCGCCTCCACGGCTGCGTAGCCGCATGTCCGCAGGCCCCTTCGCCATCACCGGGTCGCCCTGGTCTCCCTCCGCGTGAGCTCCCCGTCGGGGCCCATCCACCCGGCCTCCGCCAGCTCCACGCCCGTGCCACCTGCTCATCACCGCCTCGCGCCTCCCGGCTCCACCGGCCCCGCTCCTCCCGTGCCTGGCCGGCTCCCACGTCGTCAACCGGCCTCTAGCAGAGCCGAGGCGCCGGCCCGGTCGCCCGTATCCGCCAGCCTGCCGGCCCCCACACAGGCCGACTACTCACCCGGCCGGCTTGGCCGGCTGCTGGCCCCCGCCTGCCCCGTAGCCAGCTCGCCGGGTCCGGCCACTCCCGCAGCGGCACACGCCCCCGCCCGGCCGGCTTCGAGCCTCTCCGCCTCCTCCTCGCGACCCGGTAGCCGGCTCCCGCGGCCGCCCAGTGATGACGCCGATCGCGCCCTAGCGCGCGGGCCCCGCCTGCCGCCGCGGCCGAGTCGCCCGATGCCGACTCCCCGCCAGTCAGCCCCCGCACGCTCGCCTGGTCTCCCCCGCGCGCGGGACCTGCCGCCGTTTCCACCCCGAGCAGGAGGTCCGCCTCTCCTCCGCGCGACAGCCCGCGTCCGGCGTCCCGCTCCTCGGCGTCGACTGCTGCGCCCTCACCAGCTGGCTCCCGCGCTGGTTGGCTCCCCCGCAACCCGGATGCCGCCTGCTGCCGTCCCGCTCCCGCCGACTGCTTGGGCGGAGAAAAGATGAAGAAAGAAAGAGAAGAGGCCGATTTCCAAGTAGCCGGCTGGGAAAAGTGGGCTGACTGCCCAAGAAAAGTTAAGGGCCGACTGCCCAAAGCCGGAAAGAAAAAAAAAGATGAAGAGTTGTGTCCGACTGCTCAAGGCCGGCTGGGAGAAAAAGAAAGGGCTGGCTGCCCGTGATCCGGCTAAAAAAGCCAAGGGCCGACTGCCCACAGCCGGCTGGCGGAAAAAAAAGAGTGTGCGTCTGACTGTCAGATGTGCGTCCGATCGCTGGCTGTCTGGCCAGCTGCAAAGTGCCCGACTACTATGTCGGGGTCCGCCCGCCCAGCCGGCTGAAGAAGAAAAAGAAGAAGAACAAGTAGTTGACAGGAGATCCGGCCCGACAGCTCAGCAGTCGGCCCAGATCTCGGGGGCTACACCCAGCGGGTGCGCTGACGCGCCCCCGTGAAGAAGAAGACAAAGTAGTTGCCGGGAGATCCGGCCCGACTGCTCAACAGTCGGCCCATATCTCGGGGGCTACACCCAGGGGGTGCGCTGACGCGCCCCCGCAAAGAAGAAGATGGAATAGTCGCCGGGAGATCCGGCCCGACTACTCAGTAGTCGACCCGAATTTCAGGGGCTACACCCAGTGGGTGCGCTGACGCGCCCCCACGGAAGATTGCAAATAAGAGAAGAGTTTGTCCGGCTCCGAGCAGCCGGCAGAAGAGAAAAAGAAGAAGATAGGCGCTGCAAGATGCATCGCCGCCTGGCCAGTCAAGCATGACCCCCTTCGAGCACCCGAAGGCTCGAATGCTACACACAGTGGGAGCACCGGCGCGCTCCGCGAGCGCCGAGCCGCGCCGGCTGTCTTCGGCAAACTCCGCCTCAGCAACACGAAAACGAATGTGAGCTCCTCACCCGCATATTTTTTGCACCACGCAATCACGGATAACCCCAAGCGATGCTCGGGGGCTGTCTTCGCATTTTAGTACAGTTGCATCACTGTTCGCCCTGACGCCAGCCAGAGCTGGCTCGGGGGCTGGCCGCTTGGCCTGAGACGTTAGTCCCCGCAAACGGCTTAGTATCGTGCGCGGTACCAAAGGCCCACTCTTAGTCACAGATCGCAGAGCGGCTGTCTGACTAGCAAGAGTGAACGCTGGAGGCCACCCACGCAAAAAACGTCCGAGAAGAAAAACGCTTCGGGCGACCCGACCGTTTCCTTTATAAGTATTTGCTCGGTTAAATCCACTCCCAGAGTCTGAGTACTGTACACTCCACTTTGCGGCCCACTCTCAGCCCCAGACCGCAGAGCGGCTGTCCGACAAGCAAGAGCACAAGCCAAAAAGCGGAGGGAACACGAAAAATATTAAGGGAGCTCGGACGAAACCGAGTCGGCACCCTCTGCATTAAACTTGCAATGCTTAAAGCAAATATTTGATATATCTGCATGGACTAACTTTTGTCTTTTTCATGATCATTTCCATGAACACTCACCAAAAAACCTCCGCCCAACTTTGCCAAGTTGCCCGGAGGCTTGGGGGCTACTGTCGGAGTAATTGGACACGGATACCCCGAAGACGGTGAGACAATAATTCAAGACATTGGGGCTAGCAAAGCCCCTCAGTCCAAACCACCAGGCAGACTGCTGGCTGCTGGCTGCTGACTCCCGGCCAGGCCAACTGCTGGCTGCCGACTCCTCCACCAGGCCGACTGCTGGCTGCCGACTCCTGCACCAGGCCAGCTGCCCGAAGTCAACTGCAGCCTGACGCGACCCCGACGTGACGACCATACCCGGCACTGTTCGCGTGTCACCCTAGCCATCATGTACAGTGTCCCTTGTCCCTAGGCACTATTTATGAAGTGACCCAGGGGACAAGGATGACACCCACCATGCCCCCTTGTTCCCATGCCACTACCTAGCTTACTTCCTAAGCTACCCACATAGCTTACATATCAAGCTAGTCTGCCTATATAAGCTAGCCCCATCCATCCATCAGAGGATGGACTCTCAGGCACGCATGCTAGCTAGCAAGATAGCTAGCTAGCTAGCACACACACATGTATGAGCACCCAAGCTCACTCACGGTGATGCATGGCCACAAGTCCATACGGCCACCCGGCCATGGGCACGCATGCCCAAGATACAGCTCCAGGAGCACTCTGTACCAGATATACATACCAGATATACTCAGACATTAAGGAGTAGGGGTGTTATCTCTCCGGAGAGCCCCGAACCTGGGTAAACTACCGCGTGCTATTCGCATACCCGCTCCCGGGCCTATCAGTAGCAGTCTTGCCCTCAGACGAAGCCACCTTGTGGCATATGTCGTCTTGCAACCCCCGTGAGAATACCACGACAACCGCTATCCAGCATGCTTCTAGAGTATTAAGTTCATAAGAACAGAGTAATGCATTAGGCAAGATGACATGACGTAGAGGGATAAACTCAAGCAATATGATATAAAGCCATCTTTTTATCCTTGATGGCAACAATACAATACGTGCCTTGCTGCCCCTATTGTCACTGGGAAAGGACACCGCAAGATTGAACCCAAAGCTAAGCACTTCTCCCATTGCAAGAAAGATCAATCTAGTAGGCCAAACCAAACTGATAATTCGAAGAGACTTGCAAAGATATTTAAATCATACAAATAAGAATTCAGAGAAGAATCAAATATTGTTCCTAGATAATCTTGATCATAAACCCACAATTCATCAGATCTCGACAAACACACCGCAAAAAGAATTACATCGAATAGATCTCTAAGAGAATCGAGGAGAACTTTGTATTGAGATCCAAAGAGAAAGAAGAAGCCATCTAGCTAATAACTATGGACCCGAAGGTCTGTGGTAAACTACTCACACATCATAGGAGATGTTATGGTGTTGATGTAGAAGCCCTCCGTGATCAATTCCCCCTCCGGCGGAGCGCCGGAAAAGGCCCCAAGATGGGATCTCACGGGTACAGAAGGTTGCGGCGGTGGAAATAGGGTTTCGTGGTGCCCCCGGATGTTTTCAGGGTATATGACTATATATATGTGAAAGAAGTAGGTTGGTGGAGCCGCGAGGGGCCCACGAGGGTGGGGGGCGCGCCCACCCCCCTGGGCGCGCCCTCCTGCCTCATGGCTTCCTCGCTGCTTCTTTGACGTCCACTCCAAGTCTCCTGGATTGCGTCTATTCCGAAAACGATCCTCGCGAAGGTTTCATTCCGTTTGGATTCCCTTTGATATTCCTTTTCTACGAAACACTAAAATAGGCAAAAAAACAATAATTTGCACTGGGCCTTCGGTTAATAGGTTAGTCCCAAAAATAATATAAAAGTGCATAATGAAGCCCATTAAACATCCAAAACAAATAATATAAATAGCATGGAACAATCAAAAATTATAGATGCGTTGGAGACGTATCAAGCATCCCTAAGCTTAATTCCTGCTCGTCCTCGAGTAGGTAAATGATAAAAACAGAATTTTTGATGTGGAATGCTACCGAACATAATTTTCAAAGTAATTATCTTTATTGTGGCATGAATGTTCAGATCCGAAATATTCAATATAAAATTTTAATATTTACATAAAAATAATAATACTTCAAGCATACTAACTAAGCAATTATGTCTTCTCAAAATAACATTGCCAAAGAAAGCTTATCCCTACAAAATCATATAGTTTGGCTATGCTTCATTTTCATCACACGAAAATGCTCTCATCATGCACAACCCTGATGAAAAGCCAAGCAATTGTTTTATACTTTAGTAATCTCAAACCTTTTTGAACTTTCACGCAATACATGAGAGTGAGCCATGGACATAGCACTATGGGTGGAATAGAATATAATGATGGGGGTTGTGTGGAGAAGACAAAAAGGAGAAAGTCTCACATTGACGCGGCTAATCAATGGGCTAGGGAGATGCCCATCAATTGATGTCAATGCAAGGAGTAGGGATTGCCATGCAATGGATGCACTAGAGCTATAAATGTATGAAATCTCAACAAAAGAAACTAAGTGGGTGTGCATCCAACTTGCTTGCTCACGAAGACCTAGGGCATTTGAGGAAGCCATTGTTGGAATATACAAGCCAAGTTCTATAATGAAAAATTCCCACTAGTATATGAAAGTGACAAAATAAGAGACTCTCTATCATAAAGATCATGGTGCTACTTTGAAGCACAAGTGTGGAAAAAAGGTTAGTAGCATTGTCCCTTTTATTTCTTTACTCTTCTCTTTTCTCTTTTTTTTGGGACAATACTCCATTGATGATGATCATCACACTTCTATTTATTTACAACTCAATGATTACAACTCGATACTAGAACAAAATATGACTCTATATGTGTCCCTCCGGCGATGTACCGGGATGGGAAATGAATCAAGAGTGACATGTATGATAAACTATGCATGGTGGCTTTGCCACAAATATGATGTCAAATACATGATCATGCAAGGCAATATGACAATGATGAAGCGTGTCATAATAAATGAAACGGTGGAAAGTTGCATGGCAATATATCTCAGAATGGCTATGGAAATGCCATAATAGGTAGGTATGGTGGCTGTTTTGAGGAAGATATAAGGAGGTTTATGTGTGATAGAGCATATCATATCACGGGGGTTGGATGCACCGGCGAAGTTTGCACCAACTCTCAAGGTGAGAAAGGGCAATGCACGGTACCGAAGAGGCTAGCAATGATGGAAAGGTGAGAGTGTGTATAATCCATGGACTCAACATTAGTCATAAAGAACTCACATACTTATTGCAAAAATCTACAAGTCATCAAAAACCAAGCATTACGCGCATGCTCCTAGGGGGATAGATTGGTAGGAAAATACCATCGCTCGTCCCCGACCGCCACTCATAAGGATGACAATCAAAGAACACCTCATGTTTCAAATTTGTCACACAACGGTCATCATACGTGCATGCTACGGGACTTGCAAACTTCAACACAAGTATTTCTCAAATTCACAACTACTCAACTAGCACGACTCTTATTTTACCATCTTCATATCTCAAAACAATCATCAAGTATCAAACTTCTCGTAGTATTCAATGCACTTTTTATTATACCCATCTTGGATGCCTATCATATTAGGACTAATTTTATAGCCAAAGAAAATTACCGTGCTGTTATAGAAGACTCTCAAAATAATATAAGTGAAGCATGAGAGATCAATAATTTCTATAAAATAGAACCACCACCGTGCTCTAAAAAGATATAAGTGAAGCACTGGAGCAAAATTATCTAGCTCAAAAGATATAAGTGAAGCACATAGAGTACTATAATAAATTCCGATTTATGTGTGTCTCTACAAAGGGTGTGTACAGAAAGGATGATGTGGTAAACTAATAAGCAAAGATTCAAATCATACAAGACGCTCCAAGCAAAACACATATCATGTGGTGAATAAAAATATAGCCTCAAGTAAAGTTACCGATGGACGAAGACGAAAGAGGGGATGCCTTCCGGGGCATCCCCAAGATTAGGATTTTGGTTGTCTTTGAATTTTACCTTCGGGTGCCATGGGCATCCCCAAGCTTAGGCTCTCGCCATTCCTTATTCCAAAATCCATCAAATCTTTACCCAAAACTTGAAAACTTCACAACACAAAACTCAACAGAAAATCTCATGAGCTCCGTTGTATAAGAAAACAAATCACCACTTCAAGGTACTGTAATGAACTCATTATTTATTTATATTGGTGATAAACCTACTGTATTTCAACTTCTCTATGGTTCATACCCCCCGATACTAGCCATAGATTCATCAAAATAAGCAAACAACACAAGAAAACAGAATCTGTCAAAAACAGAACAGTGTATAGAAATGTGTATCAAACGTATACTTATGTAACCCCACAAATTCGTAAATAAATTGGTGGACGTGAGGAATTTATCTATTAATCATCTGCAAAAAGAATCAACCTAATACCACTCTCCAGTAAAAAATGGCAGCAAATCTCGTGAGTGCTAAAGTTTCTGATTTTTACAGCAAGATCGCAAAGACTTTCCCCGAGTCTTCCCAAAGGTTCTACTTGGCACAAACACTAATTAAAAACATAAAAACATATCTAAACAGAATCTAGATGAATTATTTATTACTAAACATAAACAAAAAGCAAGAAACAAAAATAAAATTGGGTTGCCTCCCAACAAGCGCTATTGTTTAACGCCCCTAGCTAGGCATTGAGATTTCAATGATGCTCACATAAAAGACAAGAATTGAAGCACAAAGAGAGCATCATATAGCATGTGAAAAACACAACTAAGTCTAACATACTTCCTATGCATAGACATCTTATAGGCAAACAAATTATCATAGCAAGCAAGAACTAGCATATGCAAGGAAGAGGAAAGAGACAATAGCAATCTCAACATAACGAGAGGTAATTTAGTGACATGAAAATTTCTACAATCATATTTTCCTCTCTCATAATAATTACATGTGGGATCATAAGAAAATTCAACAAAATAGCTATCACATAAAATATTTTCAACACGATCCACATGCATGCAAAGTTGACACTCTTCCAAAATAGTGGGATTGACATTAACTAAAGTCATGACCTCTCCAAACCCACTTTTATCGAAATAAGATTGAACATTATCCAAATACATGGGATTTAAAGTTTACACTCTTCCAAACCCACTTTCAATATTTCAAACATTATTATCAATCTTATATTCATCATGGGGCTTAAATAAATTTTCAAGATCATAAGAAGAATCACCCCAATCATGATCATTGCAACAAGTAGTGGACATAGCAAAACTAGCATCCCCAAGCTTAGGGTTTTGCATATTAATAGCACAATTGACATTCATAGAATTTATAATAACATCATTGCAATCATGCTTTTTATTCAAAGATCTATCGTGAATCACTTCATAAAGTACTTCATCACAATTTTCAGATTCACGAATTTCAAGCAAAACATCATAAAGATAATCTAGTGCACAAAACTCACTAGCAATTGGTTCATCAGAATTTTATCTCTTAAAAAGATTGGCAAGCGGATGAGGATTCATAAGAATAGATATTTATCAAGCGAAGATGCAACCTAATAGAAGGCACATGGCAACACGAGCAAACAGAAGGATGAACGAAAGAGGGCGAATAAAACAGCAAAGGTGAAGTGGGGGAGAGGAAAACGAGAGGCAAATGGCAAATAATGTAATGCGAGGGAGAAGAGTTTGTGATGGGTACTTGGTATGTCTTGACTTGTGCGTAGATCTCCCTGGCAACGGCGCCAGAAATCCTTCTTGCTACCTCTTGAGCATGCATTGGTTTTCCCTTGAAGAGGAAAGGGTGATGCGGCAAAGTAGCGTAAGTATTTCCCTCAGTTTTTGAGAACGAAGGTATCAATCCAGTAGGAGACTACACGCAAATCCCTCGTGCCTGCACAAACAATCAAGAACCTTCAAACCAACGCGATAAAGGGGTTGTTAGTCCCTTGACGGCCACTTGCAAAAGTGAGATCTGATAAAGATAATAAGATAAATATTTTTGGTATTTTTGTTGTATAGATTGAAAAGTAAAGATTGCAAAATAAACGGCGACAGAAATTGGCAAGTTGACGGGAAAATAATATAATGGAGAATATACCCGGGGGCCATAGGTTTCTCTAGTGGCTTCTCTCAAGATAGCATAGTCTACGGTGGGTGAACAAATTAATATTGAGCAATTGATAGAAAAGCGCATAGTTATGAGAATATCTAGGCATGATAGTGTATATAGACATCACATCCGTGACAAGTAGACCGAAATGATTCTGCATCTACTACTATTACTCCACACATCGATCGCTATCCAGCATACATCTAGAGTATTGAGTTCATACGAACAGAGTAACACATTAGGCAAGATGACATGATGTAGAGGGATAAACTCAAGAAATATGATATAAACCCCATTTTTTATCCTCGATGGCAACAATACAATACGTGCCTTGCTGCCCTTGCTGTCACTGAGAAAGGACACCGCAAGATTGAACCCAAAGCTAAGCACTTCTCCCATTGCAAGAAAGATCAATCTAGTAGGACAAACCAAATCATGCAAATAAGAATTCAGAGAAGAATCATAGATAATCTTGATCATAAACCCATAATTCATCAGATCTCAACAAACACACTACAAAAAGAATTACATCGAATAGATCTCCAAGAGAATTGAGGAGAACTTTGTATTGAGATCCAAAGAGAGGGAAGAAGCCATCTAGCTAATAACTATGGACCCGCGGGTCTATGGTAAACTACTCACACATCATCGGAGAGGCTATGGTGTTGATGTAGAAGCCCTCCGTGATCGATTCCCCCTCCGGCTGAGTGCCGGAAAAGGCCCCAAGATGGGATCTCACGGGTACAGAAGATTGCGGCGGTGGAAATAGGGTTTGATGGTGCTCCCGGATGTTTTCAGGGTATATGAGTATATATAGGCGAAAGAAGTAGGTCGGTGGAGCCGCAAGGGGACCACGAGGGTGGGGCGCCCCCACCCCCCTAGGGCACGCCCTCCTGCCTCGTGGCTTTCTCGCTGCTTCCTTGACGTCCACTCCAAGTTTCCTGGATTGCGTTTGTTCCAAAAACGATCCTCGCGAAGGTTTCATTCCGTTTGGATTCCGTTTGAAATTCCTTTTTGTGTGAAGCACTGAAATAGGCAAAAAACAACAATTTGCACTGGGCCTTCGCTTAATAGGTTAGCCAAAAATAATATAAAAGTGCATAATAAAGCCCATTCAACATCCAAAATAGATAATATAATAGCATGGAACAATCAAAAATTATAGATACGTTGGAGACGTATCAGTCCCTCGGGATAAAGTGGTTCCTGAGTCATTTTACCTCCTCTATTTGCAACTCTAACAGCAAAGTCATGCATATTATTATTCATTTCATCAAGCAACTCTCTTTGAGATTTAGCAACTTGTTCTAACTGGGTTTGAACCATAGAAGCATGCTTTCCAACACCTCTAACATCATTTGATATTCTAAATAACAAGTCACGCAAGCGAGAAATCATATCAGAATTCTATTTCAATTGTTTCATAACATTTGCATTGAAGTGATCTTGTTTTCTAATGTAATTTTCAAACTCATAAAGGAATTGACTAGGATGCTTATTGTGAGGATTGTCATTATCATTGAATTTCATAAGAGAATTTACCTCTACCACCTTAGGCAGTGGTGGTGTATTAAGCCCATGTATTTCTTCAATAGGAGGTAAATTTTTAACATCCTCAGCTTTAATACCTTTTTCCTTCATTGATTTCTTTGCCTCTTGCATATCTTCAGGACTAAGATATAATATACCAGTCTTCTTTGGAGTGGGTTTAGCCAGTGGTTCAGGAAGAGTCCAATCATCATAATTTTCAATACGTTATTCAATAATTCTTCAGCTTGCCCAACAGTTTGTTCCCCGAAAACACAACCAGCACAACTATCTAGGAAGTCCCTAGAAGCATCGGTTAGTCCATTATAGAAGATATCAAGTATTTCATTTTTCTTAAGAGGATGATCAGGCAAAGCATTAAGTAATTGGCAAAGCCTCCCCAAAGCTTGTGGGAGACTCTCTTCTTTAATTTTAACAAAGTTAAATATTTCCTGTAAGGCAGCTTGTTTCTTATGAGCAGGAAAATATTTTTTAGAGAAGTAATAAATCATATCCTGACGACTACGCACACAACCAGGAGGAAGAGTATTGTACCAAGTTTTAGCATCACCCTTTAATGAGAAAGGAAATAATTTGAGAATGAAGTAATATCAAGTTTTCTCATCATGAGTAAAAAGGGTGGCGTTGTCATTCAACTTAGTAAGATGTGCCACAATAGTTTCAGTTTCATAACCATGGAAAGGATCAGATTCAACCAAAGTAATTAACTCTGGGTCGACAGAGAATTCATAATACTTATCATCAATAAAGATAGGTGAAGTAGCAAACTTAGGATCACATTTCATTCTAGCATTCAGAGATTTCTCTTTATACTTTCATAATAATTTCTCTAGATCATCTCTATCTCTGCAAGCAAGAATATCTCTAGTTATTTCTTCACTCATAACATAACCTTCCGGTACCTTAGGCAATTCATATCTAGGAGGGCTAGTTCTAGTAGGTGTTTCAGGCGATTCAGTTTCAAGTTCATCATCATATTCAACAACATCATGTTGTATTACTCTAGCAATTTGTTTATCAAGAAATTCACCAAGCGGCACATCATCATTATCGAGCAAGGTACTAGCATCATCATAAGCATTATCCATAGCAGAAGTGGCATCATCAATAACTTGTGACATATTAGAATTAATAGCATGTGGTGGTGTTGCAAGTTTACTTATAAAAGAAGGTGAATGTAAGGCAGAACTGGATGGCAGTTCCTTACCCCCCCTCGTCTTTGAGGGAAATATCTTAGTCTTAGCATCCTTCAGATTCTTCATAGTGATAATATGATAATAATCCCAAGTGACTCAACAAATATAGCTATGCTCCTCGGCAACGGCGCCAGAAAAAGGTCTTGATAACCCACAAGTATAGGGGATCGCAACAGTTTTCGAGGGTAGAGTATTCAACCCAAATTTATGGATTCGGCACAAGGGGAGCCAAAGAATATTTGAAGGTATTAGCAGCTGAGTTGTCAATTCAACCACACCTAGAGATTAATTATCTGTAGCAAAGTGATCAGTAGCATAGTAATATGATAGTTTTGATAGTAGTAGCAATACCAATGGTAACAGTAACAGTGATAGTAGTAGTTTTGTAGCAAGTGTAACAATGATGATAGCAGTAGTAACTTAGCAAGAATAGTATAGACTAAATTCGTAGGCATTGGATCGGTGACTTGTTGGATGATATTCATCATGAGATAGTTATAACCTAGGGCGATACGGCACTAGCTCCAATTCGTCAATATAATGTAGGCATTTATTCCGTAAATAGTCATACGTGCTTATGGAAAGAACTTGCATGACATCTTTTGTCCTACCCTCCCATGGCAGCGGGGTCCATATTGGAAACTAAGGGATATTAAGGCCTCCTTTTAATAGAGAACCGGAACAAAGAATTAACACATAGTGAATACATGAACTCCTCAAACTACGGTCATCACCGGGAGTGGTCCCGGCTATTGTCACTCCGGGGTTGCCGAATCATAACACGTAGTAGGTGACTATAACTTGCAAGATCAGATCTAGAACATGGATATAATTGTGATAACATAAACGGTTCACATCTGAAATCATGGCACCCAGGCCCAAAGTGACAAGCATTAAGCATGGCAAAGTCATAGAAACATCAATCTAAGAACATAGTGGATACTAGGGATCAAGCCCTAACAAAACTAACTCGATTACATGATTAATCTCATCCAACTTCTCACTGACCTGCGAGCCTACGAAGCAATTACTCACTCCCGGTGGGGATCTGTTGGGGAACGCGGTAATTTCAGAAAAATTCCTACGTATACGCAAGATCCATCTAGGTGATGCATAGCAATGAGAAGGGAAGAGTATGTCTACGTACCCTTGTAGACCGAAAGCGGAAGCGTTATGACAACGCGGTTGATGTAGTCGTACGTCTTCACGATCTAACCGATCCTAGCACCGAAAGTACGACACCTCCGCGATCTGTGCACATTCAGCTCGGTGACGTCCTACGAACTCTAGCTCCAGCTGAGTGTTGAGGGAGAGCTTCGTCAGCACAACGATGTGATGACGATCATGATGAAGTTACCGACGCAGGGCTTCGCCTAAGCAGTACAATGATATGACCGAGGTGGAAATCTATGGAGGGGGGCACCGCATACGGCTAAACAATCAACTTGTGTCTATGGGGTGCCTCCCTCCTCCGTATATAAGGGAGGTTAGGAGGAGGAGGGCCGGCCTCAAGGGGCGCGCCCAAGGGGGGGTTTCCTACTCCTAGTAGGAGTAGGTTTCCCCCCTTTCCTAGTCCAAGTAGGAGAAGAAGGAAGGAGAGGAGAGGGGGAAGGAAAGAGGGGGGCGCCACCCCCTCCCTAGTCCAATTCGGACCAGCCCATGGGGGCACCCCTTGAGGCCCTTCTCTCCTTTCCCGTACGGCCCATTAGGGCCCACTACTTCCTCCGGTGAATTCCCATAACTGTCCGGTACCACGAAAAATACCCGAACCACTCAGAATCTTTCCGATGTCCGAATATAGCCTTCCAATATATCGATCCTTACATCTCGACCATTTCAAGACTCCTCGTCATGTCTGTGATCTCATCCGGGACTCCTAACAAACTTCGGTCATCAAATCACATAACTCATAAAACAAATCGTCATCGAACGTTAAGCGTGCGGACCCTACGGGTTTGAAAACTATGTAGACATGACCGAGACACATCTCCGGTCAATAACCAATAGCGGAACCTGGATGCTCATATTGGCTCCTACATATTCTACGAAGATCTTTATCGTTCAAACCGCACAACAACATACGTTGTTCCCTTTGTCATCGGTATGTTACTTTCCCGAGATTTGATCGTCGGTATCATCATACCTAGTTCAATCTCGTCACTGGCAAGTCACGTTACTCGTTCCGTAATGCATCATCCCGAAACTAACTCATTAGTCACATTGCTTGCAAGGCTTATGGTGATGTGCATTACTGAGTTGGCCCAGAGATACCTCTCCGACAATCGGAGTGAAAAATCCGAATCTCGATCTAGGCCAACTCAACAAAAACCATCGGAGACACCTGTAGAGCATCTTTATAGTCACCGAGTTACGTTGTGACGTTTGATAGCACACTAAGTGTTCCTCCGGCATTTCGGAGTTGCATAATCTCATAGTCATAGGAACATGTATAAGTCATTAAGAAAGCAATATCAATAAAATAAACGATCATAGTGCTAAGCTAACGGATGGGTCTTGTCCTTCACATCATTCTCTAATGATGTGACCCCGTTCATCAAATGACACACATGTCTATGGCTAGGAAACTTAACCATATTTGATTAACGAGCTAGTCTAGTAGAGACATACTAGGGACACTCTGTTAGTCTATGTATTCACACATGTACTAAGTTTCCGGTTAATACAATTCTAGCATGAATTATAAACATTTATCATGATATAAGGAAATATAAATAACAACTTTATTATTGCCTCTAGGGAATATTTCCTTCAGTCTCCCACTTGCACTAGAGCCAATAATCTAGTTCACATCGTCATGTGATTTCACATCAACAGTTCACATATTTATGTGATTAGTTCACATCTTCATGTTCCCAATACCCAAAGGGTTTAATAGACTCAATAATCTAGTTCACATCGCTATGTGATTAACACCCAAAGAGTGATCATGTTTTGCTTATGATAGAAGTTTAGTCTATGGGTCTGCAACATTTAGATCTGTATGTATTTTGCAAATTTCTATGCCTACAATACTCTGCATGGAGCTACTCTAGATAATTGCTCCCACTTTCAATATGTATCTAGATCGAGACTTAGATTCATCTAGATCGGTGTCAAAAGCTTGGATCGACGTTACTCTATACGACGAACTCTTTTATCACCTCCATAACCGAGAAATATTGCCTTACTCCTCTAAGGATAATTTTGACCGCTGTCCAGTGATCTACTCCTAGATCACTATTGTATTCCCTTGCCAAAATCATGCTAAGGTATACAATAGGTCTGGTACACAACATAGCATACTTTATAGAACCTATGACTGAGGCATAGGGAATGACTTTTCATTCTCTTTCTATTTTCTGCCATGGTTGGGTTTTGAGCCTTTAATCAACTTCACACCCTACAACACAGACAAAAGCTCCTTCTTTGACTGATCCATTTTGAACTCCTTCAAAATCTTGTCATGGTATGTACTCGTTGAAAAAAAATTATCAAGCGTCTTGATCTATCACTATAGATCTTGATGCTCAATATGTAAGAAGCTTCACCGAGGTCTTTCTTTGAAAAACTCCTTTGAAACACTCCTTTATGCTTTCCAGAAAATTCTACATTATTTCCGATCAACAATATCTCATTCACATATACTTATCACAAAGGCTGTAGTGCTCCCACTCACTTTCTTGTAAATACAGGCTTCACCGCAAGTCTGTATAAAAATATATGCTTTGATCAACTTATCAAAGCGTATATTCCAACTCCGAGATGCTTGCACCAGTCCATAGATGGATCACTGGTGCTTGCACATTTCGTTATCATCTTTAGGATTGACAAAACCTTCTGGTTGCATCATATACAACTCTTCTTTAATAAATCCATTAAGGAATGTAGTTTTGATATCCATTTGCCAGATTTCATAAAATGCGGCAACTGCTAATATGATTCGGACAGACTTTTAAGCATCGATACGAGTGAGAAAATCTCATCGTAGTCAACACCGATCCATTTATTCTGAATGGCTCACCGATCATCGGGCAACTACTATCAGCGTCCGTCTTCCACTTGAAGATCCATTTATTCTGAATGGCTGACCGATCATCGGGCAACTACTATCAGCGTCCGTCTTCCACTTGAAGATCCATTTATTCTGAATGGCTGACCGATCATCGGGCAAGTCAATCAAAGTCCATACTTTGTTCTCAAACATGGATCCCATCTCAGATTTCATGGCCTTAAGCCATTTCACGGAATCTGGGCTCATCGTCGCTTCCTCATAGTTCGTAGGTTCGTCATGGTCTAGTAACATGGCTTCCAGAACAGGATTACCGTACCACTATGGTGCAGAACGTACTCTGGTTGACCTACGAGGTTCGGTAGTAACTTGATCTGAAGTTTCATGATCATCATCATTAACTTCCTCACTAATTGGTGTAGGCATCACTGGAACTGATTTCTGTGATGAACTACTTTCCAATTCGGGAGAAGGTACAATTACCTCATCAAGTTCTACTTTCCTCCCACTCACTTCTTTCGAGAAAAACTCCTTCTCTAGAAAGGATCCACTCTTAACAACAAAGATCTTGCCTTCGGATCGGTGATAGAAGGTGTACGCAACAGTTTCTTTTGGGTATCCTATGAAGACGCACTTCTCCGATTTGGGTTTAAGCTTATCAGGTTGATACTTTTTCACATAAGCATCGCAACCCCAAACTTTAAGAAACAACAGCTTAGGTTTCTTGCTAAACCTCAGTTCATACGGTGTCGTCTCAACGGATTTTTAGATGGTGCCCTATTTAACGTGAATGCAGCTGTCTCTAATGCATAACCCCAAAACGATAGTGGTAATTTGGTAAGAGACCTCATAGATTGCACCATATCTAATAAAGTACGGTTATGACGTTTGAACACACCATTACATTGTGGTGTTCCAGGTGGCGTGAGTTGCGAAACTATTCCACATTGTTTCAAATGAAGACCAAAATCGTAAATAAAATATTTGTTTCCGCGATCAGATCATATAAACTTTATTTTCTTGTTATGATGATTTTCTACTTCACTCTTAAATTCTTTGAACTTTTCAAATTTTCAGACTTATGTTTCATCAAGTAGATATACCCATATCTTCTCAAATCATCTGTGAAGGTCAAAAAATAAAGATACCCACCGCGAGCCTCAACACCCATTGGACCGCACACATCAGTATGTATTATTTCCAACAAGTCTGTTGCTCGCTCCATTGTTCCGAAGAACGGAGTCTTAGTCATCTTGCCCATGAGGCATGGTTTGCAAGCACCAAGTGATTCATAATTAAGTGATTCCAAAAGTCCATCAGCATGGAGTTTCTTCATGCGCTTTATACCAATATGACCTAAATGGCAGTGCCACATATAAGTTGCACATTATTAACTTTGCATATTTTGGCTTAAATATTATGAATATGTGTATTACTACGATCGAGATTCAATAAACCATTTATATTGATTGTATGACCATAGAAGGTTTTATTCATGTAAATAGAACAACAATTATTCTTTGACTTAAATGAATAACCTTATTGCAATAAACATGATCCAATCATATTTATGCTCAAGGCAAACACCAAATAACATTTATTTTAGGTTCAACACTAATCCTGAAGGTAAAGGGAGTGTGTGATGGTGATCTTATCAACCTTGGAATCACTTCCAACTCACATCATCACCTCGCCCTTAACTAGTCTCTGTTTATTTTGCAACTCCCGTTTCAAGTTACTACTCTTAGCAACTAAACCAGTATCAAATACTGAGGGGTTTCTATAAACACTAGTAAAGTGCACATCAATTACATGTATATCGGATATACCTTTGTTCACTTTGCCATCCTTCTTATCCGCCAAGTATCTAGGGCAGTTCCACTTCCAGTGACCATTTCCTTTGCAGTAGAAGCACTCAGTTTTAGGCTTGGGTCTAGCTTTGGCCTTCTTCATGGGAGTGGCAACTTGCTTGCCATTTTTCTTGAAGTTCCCTTTATTTCCCTTGCCCTTTTACTTGAAACTAGTGGTCTTGTCAACCATCAACACTTGATGCTTTTCTTGATTTCTACCTTCGCTGATTTCAGCATTGCGAAGAGCTCGGGAATCATTTTTGTAATCCCTTACATATTATAGTTCATCACGAAGTTCCAGTAACTTGGCGATAGTGACTAGAGAACTATGTCAATCACTATCTTATCTGGATGATTAACTCCCACTTGATTCAAGCGATTGTAGTACTCAGACATTCTGAGCACATGCTCACTGGTTGAGCTATTCTCCTCCATCTTGTAGGCAAAGTACTTGTTAGAGGTCTCATACCTCTAGACTCAGGCATGAGTATGAAATACCAATTTCAGCTCTTGGAACATCTTATATGCTCCGTGGCATTCAAAACGTTTTTGAATTCCCGGTTCTAAGCCGTAGGGCATGGTGCATTAAACTATCAAGTAGTCATCATACCGAGCTTGCCAAAAGTTCATAACGGCTGCATTTTCTCTTGCAACATGTCTGTCACC